>NC_054378.1:65144716-65444716 GCF_017654675.1 Xenopus laevis | reverse complement strand
TTCATATTCAATTAAAAAAATGCTATTCAAGCAAAAAGATTTTTCATAAAGTAATATTAAGAAATATTTTTGTTTTACAATGTGAAAGAGGGGGAGAGAGCAGAAGGGGGGAGAGGTTAGCTTAGCATGGCCATTTCAGCAGGGGGCTGATAGAATTTTTCTACTTTATTCAGAGTAGCAGAACAGTTCTCATCAAAATTCTGTTCTCCATTCTACAGCTTAATCACAACAAGATGTCTTACATTTTCAGGGCAATTGGTCTATTTTTTAAGCAAAAGAACAGTTGGATTTCTGATTTTTAAACCCAGAAAAGTAGAAATTCTGCACTATGTTACAGGGAGCAGTCATTATCAGCAGAAGCAATGAAAGAGTTAACTTTAGGATATTTTATTTAAATCTGTGAGAAGGCCTACTGTTTAATTCACATTTTACAGAAGAGCAAAGTATGGCCACCATATGCTGGGTTTCTTAGTTGCATGGCATGTTACAAATGTTACAATATTCAACTACTAAAATCTAATTCTGAGATAGCAAGAATTAGAACGCAAGATGGCCCTCCGTGTAAGGTCTTATTAATTATATTAAATCATCAGTACAAATATTTAGCTTTCCATTATTCAGAATGGCACAATGTTTTGGTGCAAATTAAGATAAAATGGCAAAGCAGACATAGATATACAGTGTATTTCTAGTCTATATAGATTTACTTTTTTAGATATTCTTTTAACTAGTTGCTTTATACATAAACTGGTTGTTGTGAATTATTAAATGCGTCACAAACTTCAAATATCTAATATATTATCACATATTATATTCACCCCTTAGGGATTAATATAATCTAAAATGTAATATTTGCTCAGGTCTAGTAACGCATAGCATACAATCAGCAAGTAGCATGTACTGTGTGCTGTTAGACATACTTGGACAGACTTTGTCCTTTTTATTAAATTATTCCACAAGTAGTTAGAGATTGTCATGACAAACAGTTAAATTTTCTTGTTCTGTAACCTCCAATAAAAGGTAGCTTGGGACCCTCTGGTCAGATAAGATGTGTGTTATTATTATTATTCTTTCTGTTATATTACTTTGCTGCTTGCTGTTCACCCAGATGGATGTCAGGGTGATCCCAACAGCTTAAAGTAATCACGTTACAATACAAACAAATACAAACAAATACAAACATCACAAAAGTAAACCAATCATCAGCACAGGCAAACAATGCTGTATCATTTTTTTTTCTGCATCTCACTGTACCATCACTGTTATATTGAATCCAATGAGCACTGTTGATGGTGGAGATCAGTACAGTTTGCTCTACGTGTTTTAAAATGTTTCCTTAGAGCTGTATGACAGTGTTGAATCTGTAAGTACTTTAGTCTTGACACCAGAGACCCTAATTTGACTCCCAGTGTCAAGTCTATATGCTCTTATCTGCATTAGCTTTTGCATAATAGCCTTATCACTACCTTGACTAGTGTTTAGGTCCTATTGCTTGGAAGTGGTAAATAACCCACCCAAAAGTGGTTTGAATGCAACTCTACTAAAGAACAAGCTCACGTTAAGAAAACCAAGCTGATAAAGCCCAACATCTCCGGACAGAGTATAGTCTTTGTTTCCACGCATCTTTTATGAAACTGCAGAACATAAGTCTTTTATTGACTAACACAAATTACAATTATGGCATGGATCTGAATTTTGGAATGTTTTTTCCACTGACTAGAAATACGAGGAAATGGATTTTATGGATTTGGAAAATCACTTTCCTTAACTATGAAATGTGTATTTTCATTCTCAGTTAAGACTTTAAGTGCCAAAATTTGTGGCAAGAGAATGAAATGAAATGTGTTCGCTGCATGAAAGTTCACTTGAGATTCTCTTGGGAATTTTATGTTAGCTACAAAAGTCAGAGCATAAGAAATTAGATATTAAGGTATTTTACCCTCGAAAAAATAACTGCTTTAGAAGGGAAATACTTAAGGGCATATTCTATGACTGCATCTGTTATAGGAATTTCATACAAGGCCACTGTTTCAACTGCCTCCCCTTTTGTGAAGGAAAACACCCTTCTCGGTGTAAATGACCAGCTCAGCAGCACAAAGCTATGGAAACTAAAAAATTATATATGATCCAGCACCATTTTGCCATTATGTCGTAATGGCCAATAGGGTGACATTTTACATGATAATTAAAAATGTATTCTTGATTTTTCTGTGTATTTTGTAGCTCCTGTGCTTTGAAAGAATAGTATTTAAACTATTATTAACAGTACAAATAACCTAATTATTATAGAATAAATTTAAGATTAGCCTGTGCCCCTTTACCTGCATCCATTGGTTGATGGAGGAGTTGGCCATCCTGGGTAGCAAATGTCTAATTCAAACATTATTTCATTATTTGCGATTGGGTTTTTTTTCCTCTAATTATGTTATTGTTTTTAAATTGTTGTAAACTTGACTTTTTCTGTACAAGATTCAACTTGCATTCAGTTTTTATTATCTTGTGCCTTTTGCCATTGTGCCTTCCATTGTGTGTAAATGGTATTAAATGAGAATAAACACAAAAATCTCAACCTTGCTTGCTATTATAGTGGAGATATTAATATCACATTAAAATATGTTCATCCTCAGTTGCCCTCATTCTATCATATGGTATTCCACATAAAAGTATTAAAGTATTAAAAAGTGGTTTGGTAATCAGTCAAAAATCCAGCAGTGTTGTTTTTCACAGCAATGTTTTGCCTTTGTTTTTCTGTTTGTCCATTTTTCTGTTGTTCTCACAAAGAACTCATTACAGTAACATTCATGTTTTATTATAAAGCCAGCTATTATTTCCTTGTGACAGAATAGTCCAGAGATTAGATATTCCATGTAAGGACTGAGCCATACTAAAGGTTGGAAGTGCAGCTATAAAATCTTTTTAGGGCACGTGAATAACTTTTGACCTAAAAGAAAGCAACTATTTGGCATAGGGAAATGGGGATTCTGAATTGAAATGGTTAGAGGGAACAAAACTGCCTTGTCCTGGCTTTCTGTGATCCCTCGGCTGGAGGCTTTTTGGAATTCAGAAGGAATTAGGCCCAGCTCTGAAAGACTGTGGGGTTAGATATTGTTTGGGAAAAGCACTGTTTTGAAAGAATCTAGGGCCCCTTGTGATTTAGTAACCTTGCTGAAAAGGCTAGCTGAGGCAGAAATTCCCAACTGGGTTAAGTGGAGGCAGGTGTTTAGTGAACTTGGTAAGCAATCCCTCTCTGTACTAATGAAGAAATGTACTCCTTCCCTTCCTGTTTTGCAGAGAGCAAGAACTTACTGTAGCTAACCAGCTTGTCTTGCATTTCAAATAATTAAAGGGTGATTTGGCATTGGTGTTCAAACACATTTTACTGTTTGCCAAGCTCACGGCTGTGAATTATTTAAGGACACAAAAATGTTATTATGTGGGGGGTGACAAGACTATTGTCACACAAAGAAAAAGCTATAAGCCTCCAGCATATTTTAGAGCAGTGATGCTTAATACATACTTAAGATGCTTTTGTAACAGTTTTACATAAGATAAGAATGAAGTCTCACAGCTTAAAGGGCAATTCACTTCCATTAGCAACACTGTAATAACATATAAAACCATAGTAATGTGTTTAAACCTTCATAACCTGCCAAATTTAGTAAAATGGACATGGTAATTAGGGGGGTCTGGTCTCAAAAATGTCCCTCTTTCTTTTTCCAAAATGTTGGGAGGTATGCACACACACATGGAAGCAAAGGGCAGGCAGAGTATGGCACACACATGGGAGCATAGGGCAGGCAGAGTACGGCACACACAGAGTATAGGGCAGGTAGAGTATGGCACACATAGGATGCATAGGAAAGGCAGTATACAGCAGGGGACAGGGAAACCTATAAGGACCATTTTAAAATGAATAGTTCATGCTATGCTACATACAGTGGTACAATGCTGGTGCTTCTCGAGCAGTTTATATGAGGTGTGAACAGATGAACAATGTAGCCACTTGAAATCTGGGTCTGAGGTGTGAAGAGTACAAGGCTTTAGGGGTATGAACAATAGAGGTGTTACTAGGGTTGCCACCTTTATGTCTGGCTGAGACCGGGCGGGGGGCGGGTCAGTGATGTCAGTGGGCGTGTCTGTGACATCAGTGGGCGGACCCGTGTATTTATTTAAGAGCAAAATGTAATTGTTTACACTGCTAGTCAGATGAACTAAAAATCAAAAAATAATTTTATCTAGTTAATGCAGATGACTTTTGTGATGGTAACAAATCATAAAGATATGTTTTTGAGTGATGGAAAAAACAAAAAAGTCACTGTAAACCATGCAAATTGCATGTTTACCCAAGTATTGCTTCCGAAAAAAGCCTCTTTCTTGTGACTTGGACCATAAAGTAGCTTTATTGTAATTTATTCCATGCAGCAAAGATAACAAGTTCCATGATTTCATATTGGTGATGTTAAAATGGCAGAAGTATGCTTTTGTGTATATGGTTTATACTATCATTTGGTTCTTTCGAAGAAGTAATAAACAACAACAATAATAACGTTGCCATGTTATTGGCTGCTTAGGTAATTGGATCTAAAATGCTTAGATTTAAGGTGTACTTCACTTTTAAGTAATACTGACACAATCGTATCAATGATAGGAATAGGGTCAGTATCACTACCAAAGAGGGATTCCTCTCTTATTTTTTTTCACTTACACTGCGCTGGGCTGATAGTGTGATCCATGTATATGATGGAGCACAGTTTACTGCTGTATACTTGTTGAAGGAAGCGCAGCTCTAAAATCTCAAAGAAAACAGAGAGAGATGTAGGCAGTGCATTGGAATCACCTGCATAGTTAATTAACCCTGAGACCACTGAGCTGCTTAGCTAGGTCTTAGTTTAGCAGTAGAAACTGCTATTCATGTTTAATTGACTTAGTATAGTAAACTTAGGGTAAATTAAAATAGTATTCAGATGCAGCACCAGATTTTAAATTAATGTACCCCTAAGCCAGCCTTTGATCATATTTTAATTTCTTATTTTCTAATTCTGCCCCCTTCCTGCACCTTTGTTCATAACATTTATACATGCATAAAATTGTATTTAATTTCATACTTTACAACAGGGCCCCTTTCATAAATGGGCGTTTGCCCAGGGCCCACCAGGACAGAAAGGACCACCATCAGCCATTTAAACTGACTGGCATTACCTTTTAAATGAAGCATCCACCAGAAATATTGGGCCCTTAATTTGAATCAGCTGGAGGAGCTCAATAATTTCACCAGACTGACGTCACTTTAATTTTGTAGATCACTGTCATCATATTTAGAATTCAATATCAATATATCAAAATTATTTTTTTTCTTGTAGTGTTAAAATACATATTATTTTAAAATCTTATTGACACCTAAAACATTTGCCACCAAGCAATATATACGTATCTGCATATTTCAGCCTATAAACCTTTATTTGCCATCCTTTTTTCAGTTGTAAGCTGCAGTTTATAGGAATCAAAGCTGTTTTATATCACTAGGATTCAGAGCTTGCCTGGGCTTACCAGTCAGTTTTATTACTGCGTTCTTATGTGCGCTATGCAACCATTTGATTTCATTGGCATTTTACAGCTATTTCGCAGAAAATTTATGAGGGGCAAAATAACACTATAAAAAGAAGACTTTCAATTGTGTGCTTGTGCAAGCCCGTTCCACAGAAATGTAGCCAGGTTAAACAGGCCTTTGCTCAGTGGTAGGTAAAATTTATTACAGAGTGTGTGAAACCAGCATTCAGCAGATCTAAGGAAAGTAGAAATGAGTCAGTTTCAAACCAGATACAGACACAGGAGATTCTTCTGTCTACTGGAAACCTTAAGCATGGCACTTAACACTCCCTGTCATTGCTTGAAGATGTAAACAGGTTGAATATGCAAACGCATGTAATAGAGCTTCAAATAACCCTTGAAGTGGGAAATTTTTCACAGCTTGCCAACAGCTAAATATGGGCCCAGTCTGATGTAAGTTAATCTTATTAAAAGCCTTGATTTTGTTATATTTCATGGCAATTTAAATTCTCTCTAGCAACCTGACTTTTAGGGCAGAGACACACACTGCTATTTCGGGAGATTAGTCGCCCTTCAACAAATCGTTTCTTCTTCGGGCGACTAATCTCCCCAAACTGCTTTCCCGCCGGCTAGAAGTAAATCACCAGAGGGATGGTACTCAGATCGCTTCCGCTTTCTGAAGTCTCCCGAAGTTTCCTCGCTGGGCGACTAATCTCCCAAAATAGCAGCGTGTGTCTCTGCCCTTATATTTTCCAAAATAGGTTCGGAAAACAATTTTACTAACCTGTTCTTTCATGCCATTCTAGGTGCCTGCTAACCATATCAAATATGTTTAACATATTGATGTATATTATCAGCAAAATTAAAGTCCATTGTCTTTCTTATAGAGTATAAGTAGTTGACTATTTATCTGGTTTTCCTTTAAAAAGTCAAAAAGACAAAAGCCAGCCAATTTCATGGTAGTCATTTCTTGATTTATTCACTATGTCACCTAATGTGGATTAGGGGATTTAGTTCTCCTTTAATGGGCAAGTAGCAGATAAATGAATGGTTTCCTTTTGCTTACTTATTTACTTGGGTAGATAATGGTGTATACCTCCCAACATTTTATAAACTAAATTAAGGAAAAAACAGCTGTGCATAGTGATGTGGCAAATATTTTAACCATCCCTAAAAAACTCACAATCAACCGCCACGTGTAACGTAGTGGAAAAGAAATGCGGCTACTCTAAACGAGCAAGGAAATATCCTGTTGTGCCAGTGATTTTCTACTTCTCTGTCTGTTGTGGAGGTTGCCAATACCTCCTTCATCGAGCACCAGGTTTTCGCAAAATTTGGACGGCCAGGGTGTGCGAGGTGACTCTTCTTGTACTCCCACTTTGTAGCCACAACCTCAATATACAAAGCGCAAGTAACAAAGACCACACTCCTTTTTATATTTTTGTAATAATAGACAGGCTAGGTTTTATGAATTACATTACATTCATCACACAGTTTGGCCCCTACGTATTTCATGACACAATGTGGCCCTCCCAAGCATTTCACGACAGACACAGTGGTTGCCCCCACGTATTTAATGGCAGACAGTGCTGGTCATCAAGCTTAATAGTGCCCCTTCCTAAGCATTTCCTTACATACACCCTGCAAGCCTTTGCCCCATCAGTGGCCCCATTCTCTTGTCTCCAGGCGACAGGGCATTACTATATAGGTGAGTCTGTGATGGCTACCTGAAAAAAGGGAGATTAAGGGGTACCAAAAAAAAAGGCAGACCTATTGGCAGGTATTGGATTTAGTTCAGCACTTTCATTGGGCTAGGAAGCCTTTTACTGAAGTCAACGAAGACCAGTTCTAACCATGTCAGCCACCATTGCATGCATTAATAGCTGGTAAACTTGGAATTAACCACTAAGCTTTGCTCTATGTGTTTCTAAACAGCCCCGAAGAACATCAGACTGGCTTTGGCTATGAGTACACTTCAGTGGGGGTGATATTTAGCCTGTCATTGTGTAACATTCTGCCTGTATTTGAACCAGAAACCTACTGCTTACTATGCAGTCTCCTTACCTCTCACCTCTCACCTATTTGAGCAAACTGCTAGCTTCCTGCTTCACTTCAATAATATCCTTAGTTTTCCAGTCAGGAATGATGGCTATAGGTGATTTATAGGTGTTTACCCACACCTGTCCTAAATCTCTAATTATCCAGCCTATAAATCCGTACCTCTCAGTTCCTTCCATGTCCATTATAGTTCTATCTAGCTTAGTTCCTGGGTGTGCTCTCTGTTCTGCTTATCTGTTTCTGACCCCCTGCCTGTATCGACTGTTCGACTGAACTCTGCCTTGATCAACCACTTTGCCTGTTTGACTTCTCTTCTGGATCCTGATTTTGTGATGTGCTACTATTCTGGTTTTGGCCTGGCCTACCTGACTCTGATTCTTGTAAGTTGCCTCAGTCCTCATCCTACAGTTTCATACCTCCCAACATTTTGGAAATAGAAAGAGGGACAAAAAGATTTGCTGGCGGAAATGTTTGACCATGCCCATTTTTGTGGCCCCACCCCTAATTACCATGTCCATTTTACAAAGTTCGGCAGGTTATGAAAGTTTGAACACATTTCTGTGGTTTTATGTGTTATTACAGCCAATGAAGGTGAAATTACCCTTTAAGCTGTGAGTCACAGTTTCCCCAAGAAACCTACTTATCTTAAATTGTTACAATTGCTTCTTTGCTTATCTAAAATTGTTACAAAAGTACTGTATCTGAGTGCACCTGCCAGATATTCTGGGCTCTCTGCCTTAAGTTAGAAACTTTTTATCTTTTTCTGGCTGTTCAGTGCAGGAGATCAAAGAGAAAGTAGGACATTGCAGTAACAATCTGGGACTGTGGGCTAAGCTGGCAAAATAGTTAGACAGTTGGGTGGTATGTAATCTTGCTCTCCCAGAACCTTTGCCCTGGTCCTCTCACATTAAGACCTGGCGGCACCTAAGTAGCAGAGGGCTTCACCCGAAGCCAAAGGTTGGTTATAGGCAGAAGGGTGATCTGCGACTGAGACCTTGGAAATTGTTCTGGGCTACCAATCGATCTCGTGACACCTTGGAAGCGGTTATTTATTGTTTGAAAGTGTCCTGCTTTATGGGTTGCTCATTTCCACAGAAAGGAAAACATCCACACACGCATATGCAGCATGGCCTATGAGTTTAAAGCTATTTCCACAGCTAAAGCATAAATCCCTGTTGAGTACAAATAAAACTAAATGCAAGGATTTAAAGAAATGAGGCAGGTTGAAAAAATGCCAGAAATAAAGCCTATAATTTACAGAAACCACAGATAATCAATGATAATAACTCTATGGGCTAACAAAGTGAAATGCAATAATATCAATTGTATCAAGCAGAAAATATAAAACATTCCTGAGTGAAGAGTCATAAAACCAGGGCAGCTTGAAATAAACAAATCCTTAGAAACTATGAATTTGAAGGCATGCTGAAACGTTAAAAATATGAGATTCTAAGGAAGGATTTGTGAATGGAAAGAGTGAGCATATCAGCTCATACATAACAGTTTAGATTAGGGATGTCACACCTAATTGATCCTTCCTACTAAAGCCTCATGGGGCATGCTCTGACTTTTAGCTCAGTTTATTGATTAAAAATAGGGGCAAACAACAAATTACTGTTTGACTTTTTGAATTACAATTCTCAGCATTCTTAGCCATGTTATTCATTACATAGAGAGGAAAGCAGTCATGTGCATATCACTGCTTTTTGCTGAAGGATTGTAGGTTTGGTTGGTCATTATATTTCTTTGGATTTTATATAATAAAACAATATTTCAGATTACTGGAGTGCAGACATTTGTCTCCTTGTGATGTACTCTTGCCACTTGACATCCATAATGAGATCTACAACTCAAAGCATGATGGCACAGAGGCAATTCCATCTAGAAATACCCCCAGTACCCCAATTTGTCAAAACGCATTGAAGTCTATGGGCGACATTTTTTATACTCGCAACTATTTTTTAGGTGCGACAATTTTTTATGCGGTCTACCAGGAACTTTAAAGTGATCAGCCTGTAGACAAAATCCTTAAATTCTGCCAGACCCAGTCCCCTGTGCCCTCTTGTTGGTGGTCTTTTTTAGTGTTGGAATTAACTCCTGAAGAGTATTTTCAGTAGATGATTGGATTGGCGGTTGTGCCCATCTGTACCTTTTTCCTAGTTAGGTTCTCTGCTTCACTACTCTACATGTCCTACCCACTCAGAAGCCATGTTCCAATATCTTGCACTGATGAGATCTAACCAGATAGAAACAGGCTGTCTGCAAGTTTTGATATATGGCTCTGAACTATTAGGCTGCATCTGTGCTTTAAAACCAGTGGTTCTGGATTCATAGTTGGCCAAAGAGACATAAAGGAGTGATTTGCATTCTCTGCCCATAATTCCTTATGTGAGAGTTAAAATCTTATTTAGGGTATTTAGGCACTGCTATATATAGCTATATATATGTAGCATGAGGCATGTAAATACATTCTGTTTTCAGAAAGCTTTGCATTGCATGTTTTGCACGCAAAGGACTTTTTGGCTCCTTTTAGCCAGTCTCACCCTAACCAGGCTAGGTTTTCTGATTTATGTTTTTTTTTTTCTTAAAAAGTACACGTGCAGCATGTAGCATCATTAGATTGATTTACTACTGTTGTTATCCAGTCCAAGGGGAAATTTACTAAAGGGCAAAGTGACTAACGCTGGCGTTACTTCGCTAGCGAAGGAGATAGACTTTAGTGCTACTTCGCACTCTAACGCCAGGTGAATTTTCACTCTGGCGAATGGACGTAAGTAAGCAAATTCACTAATATGCGGATTTTAATAAACATTACCTCTTGCGCAAGACTTGCCTTCACCACCTCAGACCAGACGAAGTGCAATAGAGTAGATATGAGTTCTTCAAAAAAAATTCAAACATTTTTCTAAGTCCCAAAAAACCCTGGCGACTTTTCCGTTTTTCAAGGTGATTGGCTGCAAAAGATCGTAAATTTTTTTAGGGTACCGGGCTTCCCCCCTACATTTCCTTACATATGGCACATAAACTATACAGTGGGCACATGTGTAGGGCATTATAACAACTCTATTTTATCAAGGTTTCCTGGGCTTGTGTAATGTAATGTATTTGCTGCAACATATAGGTCCATTGAAATTTAACTTTCTGCCATATGCAAATTAGCCAACGCTAGCGCAAATTCGCTTTGCTTGCCAAATTAACGCTAGCGAAACTTCATCTTTCGGTGCCCTGGACGCAGCGTTGCATTTTAGTGAATTAGCGTTGTCCTGGTGAATTTTCCCCCAAAGTGTCCTTTGAGTGCAGCTGGTGTATCTGCTTGCCAATGCCTGGCATAATAGACTATATTTGAATTAGAGAGCATTGCAATCTAATTGAAAAGAGTCTTTCTTATAGGGTAATAAGCTATGCGGTCCAAAGCTCCACAGATAAGTTTATTTACTGTGTATTTTGCCCCATTAGTGAATATGACATAGTGAATAGTGAATATGACATGCTGATTTATACATAGTTTTTAGTAAATCATTCCCTTACATTCACAGTGATATACACCACTTACAGTATATGGGACATCCTTGCATGAACATTTTAAGGCACATTTACTATTGGTCGAATATCGAGGGTTAATTAACCCTCGACATTCGACCCTCGAAGTTAAATCCTTCGATTTCGAATATCGAAGGATTTAGCGCAATTCGTTCGATCGAACGATCGAAGGAATAATCGTTCGATAGAATGATTCGAAGGATTTTAATCCATCGATCGAATGATTTTCCTTCGATCCCAAATTGCCTAGAAGGCCTATGGGGACCTTCCCCATTGGCTAACATTGGTGCTCGGTAGGTTTTAGGTGGCGAAGTAGGTGGTCAAAGTTTTTTTTAAAGAGACTACTAATAGTCAAACGATTTTTAGTTCAAACCGTTCGATTCGAAGTCCTAGTCGAAGGTCGAAGTAGCCAATTCGATGGTTGAAGTAGCCAAAAAAATACTTTGAAAATCGAAGTATTTTTTATTCTAATCCTTCACTCGAGCTAAGTAAATGTGCCCCACAATGTGCTCTGAAAGAATGTTGACACACTTGATAGGAGTTGTAACCAGAAACGTAACAATTCCCAGAAGATGCTTCTCCCAAGTAAAGTTCATCAAATTCATTTTGAAGTTAATTTTCCATACGTTAATCTTATTTGTGTCTTGGTTTATTGTTCATCTTTTAGCACTAGTCCAGAAGTGATTTTTCTGGCACATGCTCCTTGAGATGAAATTAACAGTACTGGTAAGTCTTCCAAATGCCTTTGTGATTTCTGTTGCACAGAAAATGATTAACTGTAGGAGTGCAAGATGGGCAGTGACTCACTATTTGCTCATTAATCACAGCAAAAGAGAAGTTCAGTGTATGCCTTAGAAGTTTTGTCAGTGTAAAATGAAAACTTAATTGATGTCTGTGAACTTGGCCAACTGGAATATGAGTAAAACGGAGGCCTAACAGATGTCAAAAATTCCCGAACCCTGGAAAAAAAGACACATTTTTGAATAGACAGCAATTTATATAAGTAGAACTTTTGCAAATGTTGGTAAGAGAAACATCCAATCCTGGGGTGAACTTTAACATTCACCCCATTTAATCTCCTTAAAGTACAGCTCACAGTGATATATTTATGCCAGTTTCTGGCAATACATGGCACAGACAGCAAGAAAGAATGAGCCAAGAATATGTTTTCAGATAAGAAATTTCCCCCTTCACTATTTTTGCAAATGGGTGGAATATGACATATTGATTTTTGTCAGTCAATCAGAGTGATCACAATTATACAGTAACATTTTCTATTTCATGCTGACTATAATCTGTTTTAATTGTGCTGCACCTCTGCCTAATAAAATAGAAGTATATTGTGCTTTATTTTTTTATATGCAGTTTTCTTTAATACATAGTTACTCAGCTGCCTGTTCCATGGTTGCAAAGACTTCTATATGCTGTACCTTGTTATTGTCTGCAAATGTGCACCTCCATTGTATGCTGTTTGTTATATAGTATTATCATACTTTATTATAAAACAGAATTTGATAATTGTATATGGTGTAAATAGGTTTCTGCTCATTTTATTTGCACTTTTGCATTGTAAGGAGATGCTTCTATCAGGCAAGTCTTGTGCACATTTGGATTGCCTCGGGTTTGCCAGATATAAAGAGCTATTATTGTAGATAAAGATTCCTGTGATATAATTTGACATAATAATAAGATTGCAAGGTTGAATAATTTCTGAGATCTTTGAAGAAATGAGCATAAATGCAGATCCCATTTTATGAAGAAGACAATGAACCAGTTATATCAGGCTATCAATAGCTCCTTTCTTTGAAAACCAAGCTACCACAGTTGAGGCTCATATTTGCAGTATCTATTAAAAATAGCGATTAACTACACATGTATCCATGCACATGCCCTCACACACACACATACCGATACACACACATTAACTGCCTAGACTCAAGACAAACTGGTAGTTATGGTGTTAACTGTGGTCATAAAATGATCACAGTTAATGGTTTTAACATAGATGGAATCTATTGTTATAAATATAATTTTAATACAGGTAGTACTTAAATAACACAACAAGACAAATACAGTATATATATTTTTATGGTATAGTGATTGTTTTTAAAGAACTGTGCACCAGGCTACGGATGCATCCAATTCTGTATTTGATTCAGGATTCAGCTATTTTTCAGCATGATTCAGATTTGAATGCCAAGCCTAACCCTTATAATCATGTGACTTTAGGTCACACATTTAAGGAAATTGCAACATTCCCCCCCTTCTTTGTACTAATTTGCATATGTAATTATAGCGCCGTTTCTGACGAAGGAGCCGTCTGAGGCGGCTCCTGCAATGCCGCCCCCCTCACCGACTTACCTGTCAGGAGGGGAGGCAGGAACACTATTGCGGAGAGCACAGTTGCGCTCCCTCACAATAGTACAGCCGAATTTCTGGTTTAAAAACCGGAAATTCGGCTCTTAAAGGTGCAGGAGCGGCTTTTTGCCACCACTGGAGTCCTCTCTGGCGATGCCGTCTGTGGCGAGCGGCTCAGCTCGCCTCATTGGCGGAGCGCCCCTGTGTAATTTATGGTTTGGATTAAGTTTTAGATTAGGCCAAATCCTTTGTGAAATATTCAGGATTTTAACACTTAAATCTCAGTCCAATTGAGAATCTGTATCACTGTTTGTTTACCCAAACATCTGACAAACCAAAAGTTTTTTTGTTTTTTCTTCAAAACCCCCCCCCATCTCTCTTTTGGAATCAGGGCCATGCCAAGGTATTTTGGCACCCTAGGCAAGGGTTTCAATCAGTGCTCCCCCACCCGGTCCTGCATTACCATTTCCCACTTTACCATTCATATTGCCTCCTGTGCCAGCTGCCATAATGTTGCCCCATGTACCTGTGTCAGCAGTCACCATATTGCCCCCATTTGTACCTGTGCCAACGGCAGTCAATTCCACATATTGCCCCCAATCTGTACCTGTGCCAACAGCAGCCAAAAAATCCACAATATTTCCCCTAGATATGTACTTGTGCTAGAAGTAGCCAAAAAATCTGTCATACTGCCCATAAATATGTATCTGTGCCAGCATCAGAAAGAAATCCATCATATTGCCCCTAATTATCTATTTACATCTGCAAGCAGCAGTCAAGATATTGCCCACAAATATGTACCTGTGCCAGCTGCCAAGAGGGAGGTGGGGAGTGCTTCTGGGGGTTGGAACAGGTGGTTTATAAAGCTTGAAAACTATTAAAGGCCAAGCAAAGCAGGGTGAAAAAAAACCCTTAAAAGTGCGCCCCCCATGATTGCGCCCTAGGCAGTTGCCTACCCCTAGTCCTGGCCCTGTTTGGAATATTGGTGTAAATGTTTGCTGAGTTTTATTCGGTGCAGCATATTCATAGCTATATGCATGAAAGTTTGAAGAGGTAATCAGAGGTAAATTATGAATAAAGCAAATTACCCAATAGACAGCAATGAGCACTTAAACATGAAAAATTACTTGGAAAACTAAAGAGAGCACGAGTAAATGTAGGTGGTAAGGTAACAACACAAATTGAATCAGCTTATATCATTTTGGAAAGGTGCACTAGAGAATCCAAAATGCATTTTATACTGGATCAACTTGTACTTGTGCTATAGTGGCCTTTTAACACAATTAATGAAAGGATACACATATGCAGTAAACCAAAAATGCAGAAACCTACTTTATTTGATGGCATGGCTGACTATCATAAAATAAAAGCACCATGTTTTAAGGTTGCAGATTACTACTTGATATAACTGGGATTTTACAGTCCCTCAGCTAGCTCTGTTAATCAAATTAAGCAGATGATTGCTATTACTGTGCTGAGATTTGGTTCTCTATTCAAGAGTTTCACATGCTCGGGTTGGGGCTCATCATTAATCCCTTTGTGACCACAAAGTCCTACAGAGCTGCACTTAATAACCTTTACAATGTGTCGTAGGTCCCTGTGGCTGGGAAAGGATTAGTGCAATCTGTAATATAATAATGAATGAGAAAAAAAATCTGACTTTTGGGAGCCAGTGACCCATAACAGGTAATTTCCTGATGCTGGCAGCAATGATTTCAAACCAGAATGTCACCTAATCATAGTGTAGGTATTTTAATAACATGCTTTTTTCTTTAAAAGAAAATGGGGAACACAATGACATCAGGCAGCAAATATACATAAAGAAATATTATAAAAACATACTTCAGCATAAGTGTTTTTAAATGAGAGCCTTGTTATTCCACTTCAAAAACCTTCATTTCCTGTATTTTTATGTTTCTTTTTTATAGGATTTGCTCTGTTATACATGAACCATATATTAGACTATGACTGCATTAGATGTCTGTTTGCTTATTTTTTCTGAAATAAATCCATCTGAAAGAAGGAAGTTCAGTACATTCCTCTATTTATTCAGTTTAAAAAAAATCCAGATCTGTCTTGGTGAGTATAGTTCAATTTTTAATCAGTGTGGTATTTCCTCTTCCTGGAGGCCACTGGGAACACCTGTGTTTTTCTTTTAAAGAATTTGGGGAGGATGTTGGGACATCCATGCTTTTTAGAAAGTGTGAAGAAGCGTTCTAGGTTAAATCAAAGTCCTTTGTCTTCAAAGCGGAGCAATTAGCTTACCTAATTACATATTAAGTGTGGGTGAGGCATTCATCAGCTTCACTGCTAAAATAATTGACATCTGTGCTAATTTTATGAAACTATCCTCCCTTTTACCCTTCAGGCCTAGATTTATCTTGGAATTCTGTACCCAAAAGTGTTTACGGTAGGTAGTTTTGTATTCTCTTTTAAAATTTAAAAAATTCCCAACAAGCTATGTGACAGTATGCAGAGGATACACACTCTGCGGGTAAGTCTGTATTATATGGGCTGTAACTTGCTTGAGCCGGGTAACTTGCTTTCTCGCTAATGGTTTTCTGCCCCATTGTCGTCCTAGCCTATGACAGTTTTACTTCTGTTAGTGAATGATTATTACTAATGTCACTGATTAAAATCAGTGGTACCAGGGGTGAATCCAACCATATTAAGAGAATGAAACTGAGGGTCCCAGAATTTAGAATTCCCCTTTCTGATCCCTACCTATTACAGATAATCACCAGTGGTTTTCAGCACATATGGCCCATTATCAAAAAAAAAATATCAGAAATTCCAATTTTATTCAAATAATTTTTTATTTATTTATCTTTATATTTTTTGTACTTTGCTATACTGTATATTGCCCATATTTAAATAAAATTTGAGCACAATCTCCACTTCAATACCAACTAGATTTATAGCAAAAAAAGGTCATGAAATTGGGAATGTTATAATTTTTAGGTATACAATGATAGAAAGGTAATAATAATAATATTTTGGTGTCACAATGCGGCTTCAGCACTGATTATATGCATCCTCTTGTGTAATCACCTTTCCCCTACTCTCTCACATATGGCTTTCATAAAGTTGCATGTCACTGCTGACACTATATCCCTCCTTTTCAAAAACAACAACATTGCAAAGGCAGGAACAGGCTGTCTGTCTCTGTGTTATCAGCATGTATCCTGGGCCTGCTGTTTCTGACACTGGGCTTTTCAGTTTCTTCTGAATGTTTTGGAAACATTATGAAATCAGGCTTTGGTAAAAAGTGTCTTCCTGCAAGAATGATGCACATAAGGCAAGTGGCACACAGTAGGATTTGCCGTCCTCATTAATCACATGTGCCTTTGCCATAAGGGTTGAGATGTTAGAAAAGTGCATTCTCTCACTCTCACACATCTTATGTAGTGATGGGCGAATTTGCGCCGTTTTGCTTCGCCGAAAAATTCGCTAAACGGCGCCGGCGTCTCGTTTTTGACACGAATTTTTGTGGGCGTTTCGCAAATGTATTCGCTGGCGGCGAATCGCGCAAATTCACCGCGAATTTGCGCCTGCCGAATAAATTCGCCCATCACTAATCTTATGTGATCATGATTAAGCACTGGATAAGCAGACATTGGACCTTATTTAATTCTAGGAGAAAACATTTTCTCCTAATCTAATTCTAGATGTCTGATTTAAATTAATGGGGTATTCTGTCATCTGCTTGATGACATAAACCATGAGAAAATGTAACTGAATCTGGTCCATTAAGTGTAAGCCCCATGGTCAGTTGGATAGTTGCTGTTTAAGTTCAACTAAGTAGTAGCCCAAGTGGCAGCAGGCTAAAATTCATATTTTTGAGCCAAATCTGTCTGTCACTAATGGTGACACTTCAGTGGCAGTCATTACATTCAGTGGTAGTTAGCTATTGCAAGAAAAATAGATCAAAAGATAAAAAGCATGGCATTCTGTGGGTCCAAATGATCCAATATTAAGTTAAAGGATCCATTGCTAAGAACAAGTTCCTCAATTCATATTTAGTTTTCTTGAAACACTTGATTCTCTAACCTTTGAAATAGGTTTTCAAGAAGTTTATGGAAAACTAGCATTGCCACAGCATCCAGTAGGGTTTTGGAAGCTGTGGTTCAGCAAAGACTGAGAGTTTTGGTCTAAATATCTATGATTTACATTGTTGTAAGTATGCGGCCCTTGGCTTTCTGTGTTCCCTTGGGCCCCTATATTCTAACTTATTTCCTGATCAATAGTTAGGGACTCCTGCTTTGAGTTTGTCCTTCATTTCCGTGACCATCTTCAGGGTTGCTGTTGGAATGATATTAATAACAACAGCTGGAAGGCAACTGACATGTCAGCTCTGTTATCTATTACACATAACATATGTGTTCTTTTAACAAGGCTGGCATGTTGCTGGCATCTAATCAAAGGTGTTCAAAACAATTTTATTTGTTGAAAGTATTATAAATGTAAACAGGCTAATAGTATACTGTAAAGTCCAAAATAGAATTTTCAATTACAAATGATTCGTATATATTTTATAAAGGCTTTCCTGAAAGCAGCCCTACTACTTAAAGGAACAGTGTTGATGCCATAGGAGACAGTTTTACAGTGCAATGATTTCCTTGCTATGTCCAGCCCCTCTGGCTGAGGTCAGTAAAATGGCAGACCACTTGTAAATCTTGATTAACATGCTCTTAATGAAGTTATCGTCACAAATCCCTTTGATGGAGTAGATACCTGTGGTGCCAGAGATGAAAGCAGCATTCCTACCTCTCCTGGAATATTTGAGCTTCAGTAATAACTCACTCATGCAATACCTTATTTGTGAATCCTGCAAGCCTTTTCATGGAGAAGTTTGTTGTTGCAGACATATATCAAACAGAAACATATGCCCTGCTCATCCTTTCTCTACCCTTCATACAGTCAGAATGGACCAATATGGATTTCTCCATATTGTTGCTTAAGCTTTAACAATGGGTGATTGTGATTTTTTTTACAATGACACAAAATCAAATACCTGTAGGCACAACATACAAAAGGAGCTCTGTACTTAGCCAAGTCATGTGTCAACAAAAATGTTCTGTGGATTCATGTAAAGTCTTGCGCCTACTTAAAAATTGGTGCAAGAAGTAAGAGTAGATATTAGGAATGGCTTTTAAATTTTAGTATTGTGTCTACTGAAAATGAGCCCATTGAATTTTCCTCTGATGATCTTTTTTCTCATCTTTTTAATTATTTTCTTTTTCTTTAATTGTAAGTTTGTACATTTGTCAACTTTTAGGGAATAGTGTAAGAAAAAAGGATGCGGATGGTGTATAGTAAATAGTAACATAGTAGGTTAGGTTTTAAATCTATTATAAAACCTGCCAGAGGTAGACAAATATCTTGTTTGAAGCTTCTCCAATTTGCCACAGAGGGGGAAAAATTCCTTCCTGACTCCAAGATGGCAGTTGGCCTAGTCACTGGATCAATATATGCTGTATATGCTGACACATATTTGGGGGATGGGTCTCCAAGATGAGAATAAGATTTGCAATAGAATCACAGGAATGTGAGACAGTTAAGTCACTGCAGAACTATGGGGGGAAAAGCTCACAGCCGCCTTCATCTGCTTTTCCAGTCACCCAGCTGTAAGCATGATAACCTAGCCTTAAAACCTCTGTGCAGTCATTATGAAGCCCCAAAAGTTTTACATCCGGCTTCCTTGTTATCACAGCTGAACTGATTGAGGTGAATGTTTTATAAAAATTGAAGTTGCTCTTTTTTATTTTTCTTGTATTCACAAAGGTATTTTGATTGAATAATACCAGCAATTTGCAGAATCCCCTAAGTAAATACGTTGTACAAAACAGATGCTGTCTTGCACGTTTGTTTAACAATAAAGTATATTTTTAAGCTATTTTGTTGTATAAAGATTTTAATGCAGAGTACTTATGTGTTGAATAAATATAGTAGACTATGCAGTGGATATTGGAATCTGTGAGCTGTAGTTAAAATAACGCGATGTTGGCATAAAGTCTTTCTGAACCATCTTGGCCAGCTCTTGCAGGTGCAGCAACATCCTGGAAAAGAGGTAGGTCTGAGGGGAAATTGATTTTCTTTATTTTGCCTCTGCATACAAAAGATTAGAGCATGGGCCCTGCTAAAATTCTGCTCTGAATATAGCAAGTTTGTGACTGCGACGGCAATAGACGTGTGAGCAGTGCTTAATTGCAGTGCAACGAAAAGAAACTGTAGCACAACACTATATATCCCTAGAGATTGAACTGGTATGTCTGGAAAATACAGAGTTTAATTTTTAATACAGATGGATTGGTAACACTGTCCTCTTTGCAATCTAACCAGTGCCACTGTAAGCAAATTAAGTATTGAGGGCCAGTTTAGGGTATTAGCAAGGATTTCGAATGAAACATGAATTACTAGAATGATCCACATAAAGTGCTCCTTAATATAATATAATTTTTATCAGAAGGTTTTTTTCATTGAGAGAGTTAAACTATGCTTTAATCCATATTATGTCTTTCTCTTGCAAATGTTGTGCCCACAGTTCATCTGATCTTTTTTGGATAAAGCATTATTATAATAATAATAATTATTATTATTAACATGTATTTATAAAGCGTCAGCATCTTCCACAGTTCAGAACATTACCACATGTATACACACAGCATATGGAGTCTATCAGTGCATGCCGCAGCAGAATATTTGTCTTTGTCACTAACCATTTGTAGACAGCTGTACATAATTTATTAAATGTCAGACCTAAAAGTGGGGTAACTGTAGCCAGTCTGCAAGGTACCTTTACAACAGTCAACATTACTGTTTACATTTTTAGTAGTCGTTTATTAGTTTCATATGAATATCATGAATGTCAGTATTGTTTGTTTATACATTGCCAAGCAGTGCTGAAACTGTATGGAAATATGAACAATTTGATAAAATATTATAATGGACCAAACTGAATGGGGTAGCCCACTAAGGACCTGTCAGCCGTGCATTAGTAATATTAGACAACATTACTATAATATGGATTGTGAGGATTTACCAAGCTCAAAAAAACTAACAGAAACCTTGCTTGAGGTTGCCTTGTGCAGTGTGCTTATCATCTTGGCATACCACAATTTACATATTTGCATATTTAATCTTGGTTAAAAAATAATAAAAGGCCATCATGTTCATGAGCTCATTCAGTTGAGCTTATGGAGTAAAAGCAATCTGAACTTTCAGAAATAAATATAATTTTTTTCTACACAACCATAACTAATTCTATAGACTGAAAGTAAATGGTGTGGTACTAAATCAAATGCGTTATCGAAATTTAAATACACTCCCACATCCACTGCCACCTCAGAGTCTAGTTTTCTGCTTATATCTTCATAGAAGGGGAATTGCATTAATATTGTTTTGCAAGATCTATTGCGCATGAAACATGCTGGCACATAGTAGTGAGTGAAGCATTCTACTATCTCCAAAAGATTTTCAACCACTGTTGTAAAATTAAGAGGCCAATAGATTTTAGGCTAAGCACATGTTTAAATAGTTGCACCACGATACAATTGCCAATGTCTTGGCACCATGCATCAAAGAGGTTTGGCAGTTACAGAGCTGAGCTCTTTTTATATCCAGGACCAGATGATATTTATACAGTCCTGGATCTTTGTCTATTTTCACATATCTATTAAAGGAGACGGAAAAGTCTTCTTCCAGTTGGGGGTGCCAATTGTTAGGCACCCCCAAGTGTCTCTATATACTTACCTGAAACCCCGGGCCATTGCTCCTATCCGCAGAAAACTGCACCGGCCTGGGGGTCTTCCAGCGAGCACAACGGAGCGATCTTCTTCTTGCTTCTTCTTTCTTCTCGTGGCTGCGTATGCACAGTAGAGCAAAAAGCCCAACTTTAATTAAAAAGTAAGCTATTTCGTTCTACTGCGTATATGCCTGCCCTGGGAAATTTGAAGAAAGAAGAAGCCAGATGAGGATCGCTCCATGTACTCGCTGGAAGAACCCCCAAGTGGAAGAAGAATTTCCTTTTCCTTTAAAAAGAAAACATTTTTTAAAGGACCAGTAACGTAAATTTTAAAAATATATATATTATTATTATATGTATACTAAGAAAAAAAGACATATGTAACTTTAAAATTGCAAAGTCTTTATTAAAAAATAACTTACCGAAAGTCTGCTTTCGCTCCTCTTCAAAAAAGGGTGACGATCAGCGTGCAGCACTCAATTTCTCCTCCCTGGCTATCTCCTATAGAAGAAAGGCTGCACGATGGATCGTCGCCCTGTTGCCTTTTCTGAAGAGGAGCGCAAGCGGAGTTTCGGTAAGTTATTTTGTTGATAAAGACTTTGCAGTTTTAAAGCTACATATGTTTTGGCGTTATATACAAACAAATTTTTTTTAAATTTTTTTTTGATGTTACTGGTCCTTTAACTGGTGTATCATTCTGCAAACAGATAACAAAAACAACAGTTATTTCCCTACTCGCATAAACTTGCATAAATTTATTTTTCTCTAAGAGCCCCACCCCTTTTTGCTTCATTTGTTGTTTACTGGTTACATATTTAAAAAATAATTGTGGATTTATTTTGCTCCTCGCTGCAACGCCCTTTTCTTTTCCTTTATTAGCTTGTCAGATTGCAGATATGCTTTATTGACCTCTTTTCACCCAATAAAAGTTTCAGCTGTCCCAGCAAGCCTAAATTCCTCAAATAAACATTTTTCTTTCTTACCAATCTCATGGCCAAACATTTAATCAAACCATAATAGTTTTGATTCGTGATGTCTTTCCTTGCTTACAAGGGGAATATATTAATGGTAAATTTGTTAAGCATCATTTGAAAGACATTCCATTTTCCTTCTGTATTTAAAAGTGTGAAAAGTCCCAAAAATACGCCCTTATATTGTCAAAGTTAAGATTGCTCATCAGTCTTCTTAAGTTTGCCTGAATGGACTTTTTTAACTAAGGAAAACATTGGCAGACCAAGACATATTAATGGGTCCCCAGTGTCTTAAGGTGGCCATACACTATTAGATCTGCTCGTTTGGCGAGGTCGCCAAACAAACAGATCTTAAACCGATATGCCCACTAACGGCAGGGCGATATCGGGTGAATTTGTGAATTTTTTATTTTTTTTTAAATAGTATTGTTTCCAATTGGAGTGCAAGTTTTATAATGTTTTTTTTTGCTTTCATGATTTGACTGGCAGATCAATTGAGTTTCTGTATAAACTGTGATATTCCAACAGCTGATATTTTAGTTCACCTTACAACAAAGAGTATTTGATGTATTGAAAGACTGTATGTAAGAGTCAAATCCTTTTGGTGGTGGGGTCACTTGTGACACCCTGCTGTGGCCTTTATGTGACTAGTCATAAAAAAGTCAGTTCAGTGAACTCTTTTACTGCTTCTTAGCCCCAAACGGAAAGGAATAATACTCAAAATAAATGCAATGTTTAACCAATTTCTTGATGTGCTGCCTTCTCCAACAGAGAACAATAATAATCATCACAAGGAGTGGGTTCAAATAAGTTTTAATCATTAAATTCCTTCCCAAGTCCTCTTTACAGCACCACATGGCAACTCATTTCTGTCCAGTGGTCTAAATGCAGCTGGACAAAAGATAAAAGGAATGCACTATTGTTTTTTATTAGATCACAAGTGGATACACTTATGGGCCGATTTATCAAAGAATTTTGAATTTGTGAGAATTTTTTTTACTCTAATAAATTCAAATATACTCACTACTTGAATAGAAGGTTATTTAAGAAAAAATTAGAATGTCTACTTTTCAATTGAATAATCTTGACTCGAAAATTTGAATCGAATTTGAATCGAGTTTTCCCTCCGAAAACACTTGAATGTCAGGAAGGCAATTAACATATTCAAATGGTTTAAGGTGGCGAATATTCTAATTAGAACTGTTTCCATGGTCGAGGGTGATAAATCTCACATTCAAAATTACTTTTGAATTTACATTAGAATTGGGGGATTAAAATTCGAATGTGTGAATTTTTAAACCAATCTAATCTGCCCCTTAATTTTCTGTGCTCACACATATATATGGTCATATGTTGGTTAGTTAGGTATTGCTTGACAATTACATGTTATCATATATACTTCACAGAATAGAATAGGCCTTTCCCAAGGATTACATTTATGATTATTCAGAAATATTTAGCATGCCAGAGTTTTGTTTTTCAAGGTTTATGAAATTTAGTTTAAAAGATAAATGAATTAATCAGACAAAAAATTCTAAACTATCATTCTGTGGTCTCTAAAGACAGCTGTCTAATTGGGGCTCATCCACTTACTCCTTAACAAGTTATAAAATCAGCTATTTTATGAACTACATAGACTTTATAGATTCAAGCACAAAGTTCAACATACTTTGTAATGTTCACACTTAAATAGCCCCGTGGGGCAGATTTATTAGAGATAAATTATAATGTTAGGCATTTATCTGTACATTGTTTAGGTTCTAAAACAGTGGCTGAAATATTGCTGGATTAGATTGAACAGTTAATGGTTGCAGTCCCTAACACTTATACCTCTTAATGAATTCATAATGCTAAATTCACAAGATTCTGTTAAGGAATAATTTTGTGCTACCTGCCATTTGACTCATACTTTTTTACAGTACAAGTAACAATTATCCATCAGATTTGCCATTATCAAAAGAAGCTTGAAAACCTTTTAATACAGATCCTTGTCTTTTTGAAGTCTCATGAAAATTACTGAGACAAATATTATCTCAGGCCTGTAAAATAAATTAAAGAACCAGTAATGTGAAATGCATTTGTCATCATGGCCATCCTCCTTCTCTGACTAAGGAGGAGTGCACAGGGGAAGAATTTGACTTAACGTGGGCACTTTGTGCTTGAGGGATCATTGTGCACATGTGTCCATGACCTTGTGCTGAGAATCCATAAAAGTGAAGCTTTCCTCTGACACACGATCTGCGTTGTCTGACGTATGTTTATTCAGCTATCATGAAGTGAGTACTTAATAACCTCAAACTTGTTGAATTCCGCAACCCTTTTTCTCCATGCCAAGATTTATTTCCATGGGGCACTAAGCAAACAGATTTGTTTCGGTGGGGCACTAAGCAAACGGCTTCAACCAATTAGTCAATGCAGCTTTCTATTCTGTAATTATTATAGCCAAGGATTGTGTTTGCTTTAAATTATTTCTTGCTTTTGCTGCAACATAGTTTAAATTTAGAGGTTTAAACAGTTTTCTGCTAATAAAATTGGATTGTTAAATACAAATTTATTTAAAAAAAAAATTCTGAAGAAAAATAATATAGTAACAGTAAAATAAGTTATCTAGGAATCAGCAGCATTTTATTATAAAGACGAAAAAAAAAAGCTGTAAAGCTATAGTCTCCATAAGGCTTAACCCATGTCATGTGTTAAGCTGCACATAATCATATGCAATAACAATATCATATGTAGAGAGGGAATTTAAAGGTATCAACCTGAGATTTCATCCATTCTAACCTAAATGGAATGGTTCTTTATCCATAACTACAAGCAATTATTAATAATGTTAATAATGTAAGTTATAGTGTAGGTCTGTAATACATGGTTACTGTAACATTTATATACTTTTTTCCTCAAAAGGATCGGATACAAGGACATGGAGGAGTTGTACTAAGCTAATAGTAGAGACCTGTCAGATAAAGAGAACACGCCAATATGCTCCTTGTCTGACAGGGATTTAATGCTGACTGATTAATATCTGCCATTTTTGGCCAGATTTAAGTTGGGCACGTTTATCAGTGTGCCCCATACATGGGCCATACAGTCTGGAGGTACCAAGGTGGCAGCCTATATATATATATATATATATATATATATATATATATATATATATATATATATATATATATATATATATATATATATATATATATATATATAAATCCAAAAAGTGAGGTGCACACTGGGAACTTTTGTTTAGTTTAAAAGGTTAATTTTATTAAATACATCTTAAAATAGGTCAATGTTACGGTCTGTTCCTGAGACCTTTATCAAGACCATTAACATGCCATAAAACATATTGCCAATAAATATGTAAAACCAATTAGCACTCACCCAACCCCGTATCGCCCCTTAGGACATGTGATGCGCATGTGATATGCTGTATAACTTAGATCCTACTGTGGCTCCTGGCTAATGCAGCTTTATCATATGTCATGCACTCAATGTTCTCAAAGGTTTGAAGACAGGGTCCATAATTTATGGTTATTTCACTGTTTAAGTGCAATTTCCCCCACCCCCCAGGAATGTGTGTGTGTGTTGTGTGTGTGTTTGTGTAAGGAATGTTAGACACTAGAGTACTCTTGTTTAGTTCAGCAAGCAAAGCAAATTGCAGTGGAGTAGGGAGTGAACCGTTTCAATCCTTGTCAAGAAATGCAAAGTTTTGCACTTCTATGTAATGTTAACTCCCACCACTGAAAATATTTAAAAATGGACCTGAATATAGCATAGGAATAATTAGGGGATTATTTAGTAAAATCCGAAAAATTCTCACTATTTTCTTAAAACCACTTCAACCAAACTCCCATGCACATTTTTACCTTTTTTTATCAATAAATTTAGTTGAAAAAATCTGGTGTGGGAGAAGACTCAATAAAATCATGAAAAAAAATCACAATCCGATTTGACACCGGAAATTTTTTTGGAATTATCGCCCAAAACCCACAAATTCTTCGGATTATTGTATGAAACCCAGCGCAGATCATGATATCTTCCAACTGTAAACGGGACATCTGCCATTGACTTCTACATGACCTGAACAGGTTTAAGGTTTTTTCAGACATTTAGCAGCATCTATGAAAAAAATATGTTTTCCCCTTTTAGACTAGAAAAAATCTGAATTTTATAAATAAGCCCCTTAAAGTGGACCTGACAATCAGACACAAAAGCTGTATAAGTTCTTTTCATATTAAACGTGAAATTCAATTTCTATTTTTTATTAAAGCATTCATAGCTGTTGTAAGTTCATTTAAAAATCTCAGCTGTCAATCAAATATTGTCTGCCCCTCCTCTATGCCTTAAGCTGGCCATAGATGCAAAGATCTGATCGTACAAATCGAGGATTCGTACATTTTTCGGACCGTGTGTGGAGAGTCCCGACATTTTTCGTCCGGCGGAAATCGGTCATTTGGTCGATCGGACAGGTTAAAAGATTTCTGTCGGCTGCGGGTAATAGCTCTGCGTGTATTGCCGATCGTACAATTTTCAGAGGAAGACTCTCACTTGCTTTGGTTGGCCATAACTTTCGTACAATTGCTGTCAGGAGCAGAACATCGGCTGATCTGTTCTTTAACTACTTTATTTGATCGGAATGGTTAGTGGCAGGTCGGGAGATGGGAAAGTCTGATCGTACGTTGTTGATTCATACGATTGGATCTTTGCGTCTGTGGCCACCTTAAGGCAGACAATTACTTTCACTTTCCATTCAGCACTTACTAGATGTCACTGCTCTCTATACATTCCCCCTGTTTTCTTTGTTGTTTAATTGTGTAGCCAGGGAATGGGGTTGGACATCAGGTCCCCCATTCTGGTGCACAAACAAGATTGTGAGATGATGCAAGGCTTGTCTTAATAACAGTGTCCACAAAATGGCTCCTGCCTGCTTGCTATTATTATGAATTCCCAGACCGAAGGAAACAAAATAATTTATATAGTGTAATTAAAGTTTATTTTGCTTGACTAATGTGATAAAATAGGATTTTGAATTATTTTTTTGGGTGACAGGTCCCCTTTAATGTTGGGCATAGCTGGGCGAGTGAATGGGGTATATCCAGTGCATAAGACATGCATAAAAATACAAAACTACATAAAAAATTGTAGTTGAATTCACTCTTATATTAGCAACCCTTTCTATAGTCTTAGCAGATTTATTTTGTTTTAGAAGAACTGTTGCATTGTACATTACAGACATCTGACAAAGGAAAGAAATTAAGTTATTTATAAGTAATAAGCACATTATTGTATTTACTAACAAAAGTATGCATTTTATTCAGTATTGTGCGGGGATTTTTTGGGTTAAATTGCCTTAAAGTATAAGAAAGATCAGTTAGCATCATTAAGATTCATTAACATATCATTAAGTTCAGCCACAAATCAGCATAGAACAGCCTATGTAATAAAAGAGGGTTCTGGATATTGTCAATTTATATGAAATTAGTAAATGCTATGTTATGAATAATGACCACTAATTTAGTTTAATGCAAAATTAAAGAGGCTAAAGAATTTCATTGATTCTGTTTTTGGTGATTTGTGTTATTTTAATTTTGTACAAGCTTCAAATAAATTCAGGGCAATGTTTGGAAGTGTGTTGTATAGTGTTGTATAAACATATTTGTGACAACAAAAAGAATTACATTTTAACTGAAATCTATCTTAATTATATATTTTGTAAAGTCTTCTTTGATGTATGTATTTACAGTGTAGTATTGTGGCAATTGTGTTTTGTCTTTGTTATAATATTCTTATGTGGTACTTGCTTAGAGAACTATGCTGTGTAGGGGTAGTTAGTCATAAAGTTTGATTATGTTTATAGCCATTATAAGTCATTTTAAGAGGCACATACCACAGATGTCAAACAGATCAAATTTTAAGTTAGGAAGCTGTAACATTTGGTGGTTTGTCCTATTTAACATTTGGGGGAAAAAAACAAGGGAAAAAAGTGTAGTGTCCCACTCACACAGGCCAATTCCAAGGATGTGTCTCAGGGCAAGTAGTAGCTCAAAGGGCACTAATGCCCACTTCTATTTTCATAATGCAATATATATTGTAAACCTTTTACTAATTTTGGATATTTGCCAGATCTTTTCATTTTACATATAACAGCCAATAATATGCTTGTGCTTTTAATATGCAATGAGCTGACTTACTGTATATTTGACTATTTTGTCTATTAATCTTAACTAAAAGGTAATATTTTTAAATGCAATTAACCCATTATTATTTTGCTTGGGGTTACTGACCCTGTGTTACCCTAGAATTATATCATTAATTTGCCTTGATGAATCACCACCATCTAATTCATGAAAGAAGAGCAACAGTTCGCCCCAGAGCCAAATCATTTGACCTTCATGTGACAGTAGGGCAAAATGTATCTTCTACTGGTGAAAAAAAATGCTGAATTCAGCTAAAAATATTTACCTCAAACCCAAAATGTCCTGTTTTTGACAGCTCAGCCAGCAGTCTAGGATTTTTATTAAAAAGTCCAGATTTCCTGCACTGAGGCCAGAAAAAGATACAAAGTTTCTGAAAAGTTAATTAAATAAGAGTTTTTTTGGCAGAGAGCCCAGAATATTCAGCATCTGCATTTAGATACATTTATAACTATTTAAGATAAGCCGAGATACAATTGTAACTATTTACGATAATCAGGTCTATTGGGAGAACTGTGACTCACAGCTTAAAGGGCAATTTCACCTTCATTAGCTAAACTGCTGTAACACATAAAACATTGCCCTAAAACTTCCAGAAACAACCTTTCAAACTTTCATAATCTGGCAAATTGGAAATGGTAATTAGGGGGTGTGGACATGGTCAAAACTTTTTCGATGCACATGCTGCAGCAGGTCTTTTTGTCCCTCTTTCTGATTTTCAAATGTCGGGAGGTATGAAAATAGGCTAATGGATGAAGTCTCTTAGATTAACATGCAAAACTTCCTAGCTTTGAATAGACTTATAAAAATTAGAGCCTTATGGCACATCTTGTCTTCCAATTAAGTGCTGACTTCTAGTTTTTAAAACGTATTTTTATCCGTTCCATTAGTCTTTGAGTTCCTTTACTGGGGTAGTCCCCACAACACTTGAGAGTATACTATTTTATGTGTGTATAACCCTTTATTTAAAGATGCCTTTCTTTAACTTTAGCTTCATGTTGTGTCCTCTGGCTCTAGACATCTTCCACTGCCAAAATGCTTCTTTTTTTAACTCTCTTTAATTCTCTTGATGTTTTAATCATATCACATTTCTCCCTTCTCTCTCCAGTAATGTATTTTTATTTATTCTGCTCCACACTCTGCATTGTAAAATAATGTTAGGTGCAAGGGAAATTAATATTATTACCAACATATTGAGGGTTATTTAATAAAATCTTAAAATGTCTCACTCATTTTCTTAAAACCACTTCGAGAAAACTCTTGTGCACTTCTGGTGCGGCAAAATAAAATCGTGAAAAAATCCAAATCGTCCAATCTTTTCTGATTATCGCCTGACAACTGCACATTTTGATTATTGTACAGTGCAGATCATGGTATCTTCCTATTTTAAACAGGACATCAGTTATTGAATTCTGCACAACCTCGGCAGGTTTGAGATGGAGTACTTTTTTATTCAGACTTTTAACAGCATCGGGGTTTAATAAATCACAAAAAATTGAGTGTTTTTACTATGAAAAAAAATTGTGTTTTCCCCTTCAAAACTCCAACCAGAAAAAATCTGAGTTTAGTTAATAACCCCCATTGTATAGTGATGTACAATAAATGGGTGTATACATTGAACATGTACATTATGTATTACTAATATAGAATTGTATTACTAATAGCTTGGTAAATTACTTAGCGTGGTTAATTTTAATCTAGCATTTGTGCTAAAATACCATTTTTCTCTAGTACCTGACTGCCGGCTCTGTTAAGCATGCATAAAGACATACAGTTAAATACAATAGAGCAGAGTTGCAAGTTTTTTATGAAGTAGGCAGATAGACTGCCAAAACAATAACAAATTGTGAATGCCAGATGGATGAAAAGCAGATGCAGCTTTAGGCAAATTACAGGCATTTTGGGTGTGATTGCTGGGTGTGATTGCTGGGTGTGATATCAGGGGCAAAGCGTGACCTGAATTGTCAAAATAATATATATATATATATATATATATATATATATATATATATATATATATATATATATATCATACTTTATCCTTAAAGGGGAACGTTTTCTGTTAATAAGTATTACCTGTTATAAATGTACCATATAGAAGAACCTCTAAGAATGGGATTAACCCCTTTTTCAAAAACACGTCTCTAGGCTTATAGTCCCAACTAAAAGCGTACCTTCATTTACATATTTTTACATTCAATCCCCTTAAAAAATGACACTGAGGAAACAAGTTCAGTAGCAATAAATTGCACAAAAAATCAGCTACCATCCATAGTAATAGTCAAGAACCACAACATACATAGTACCCAAGTACACACTCACTTCCCAATCACACATCAACCTTGAAAATATTGGTGGTGAGAAATAATCACTAAATCAATGGAGTCAGGCAGGTACTATAGGAAGTAGCAAAATAATAGGTAAATACTGTCACCTCTGTGTGCATTGTACAGAAAATGCTATTGTTTTTTTTTTTTTTATGAAACAATTTTGTAGTATTCTAGAGATCCACAAAGCAGACAGCTATAACATGCCTTTGTTTTGCTAACTATATCCATAAAGCCTTTGACTGAAATGTAAAAATATTGCTGATTTCATCTCTTAATATCAGTCTTTTTACTCCCTTTGTAGATAGTAAAAATGTGTTGTATTTGCAATTGTAATACAAGACAAAGCAGCATATGACTGATTCCTCATTGGTCCTCAGAGCATGATGTGGTTCTCCTAGGATTATACTTGAAACTTTTTTGGACCATTTATCTGGCAAGCATATTTTATCACAGTACAGCCGGCTAGAATGAAGAATGTTAGGTCTTAATGTGTGTTGGCTGGAATGTTAATTCAGAAATCTCCCAGTCACCAGGCTGTTGTAGGAACTGTTAAAACTCAACCCATTTCCTCTGGCAGTAGAGTTGAAGTCTAAGAATGATTAAATGATTGTAAGCCCTAACTGCATGCCTCTCAGCAAATAACAGAGCCTACCTGTGGGTGAAGTCACATTGAACAAACTATGCACAACAGTTCTCCCCAAGGGAAATTAACCAAAATTTGTGCATTTGTCCTAATGTTCAAGTCACACAACCCTTTCTCAACATGGGAACTTGGTCATCAGTCTTCTTGAACTACTTATGCACTATAGTGCATCCATCTTGGGTATGTATGTATGTAGATACTACTGGCTGACCCTATTTCCTTCTTGTAGTGCAGGTAAATGTAGAATATAGTATAACATTTAAAGGGGTTGTCCATCTTTGAGATAACTTTTAGTATGATGTAGAGAGGGATATTCTGAGACAATTTGCAATTGGTTTTCATTTTTTATTATTGAAGTTTTTTGAGTTATCTAACTTTTTATTTAGCAGCTCTTCAATTTGCATATTAAGCAATCTGCTAACTAGGGTCCAAATTACCCTAGCAACCATGCATTGATTTGAATAAGAGACTGGAATATGAATAGGAGAGGCCTGGATAGAAGGATCACTGATAAAAAGTAACAATAAAAAAATAACAGAGCATTTGTTTTTTAAAAGGGAGTCAAAGACGCCCATTTGAAAGCTGCAAAGAGTCAGAAGAAAAAGACAAATAACTATAAAAATATAAAAAATAAATAATGAAAACCAATTGAAAAGTTGCATGAATTGGCGTTTTATAACATATGAAAGGTGAACCACCCCTTTAAACTTGAAAGAATACATTATTAATACAAGCTCTATTTATCTCTCATGCTGTATTTAGTAGAAGTATATCTAGAGCAACTGGACATGCTAAGTAATGATTAATGATGAAGATGACTGGTATGGGATCATTATGATTGGATTAGTGGAAGAGTTCATATGCCAATGACTTCCTGTACCAGTCAGTTGAACTGAAGAAGCTGCTCAGATGAGTAGTAAAACATCTTCAATGATTACGCAGCAAGTCCAGTTGCACTAGATTTACTTCTATTAGATACACCATGACCTGGATGAATGAAAACCTTCAGAGTCTCATTCTGTATTTGCTTTAAAAAAATGAAAAAAAAGTGTATTGCGTAGAATTCACTCAGAATTCACTAAAAAATCCCTTCATACTAATTTCACTCGCAATTATTTGGACCTTCTAGTCCATTCTCCGGTAAGGTGATTGTTGCTTGAAAATGATAACTAATACATTTTTGTTGACCATTGGTGGAACTGTTAACTACCAGTTCAACAAAATGTCTGGAATTGCTCTGTGTGCTGTTGTCCTAAAGAGTAGACTACCAGCATACATGGGACATCTGACATAGGGCACATTGCAATACAAAGCGTTTCCATTTGCATGACCTTTGCTCACTTTAGCATTATCCTTTAGATGACATTTGCTTTCAGCACACAGCTATTAGTCTGTATGTTAAACATGCCGCTGATCCATAAAAAAACGATGTTTTGCTTCTCTTCTTACTAATCAATGGCCCTGCAGTAACAGCATGAAAATGAACCTCTTGCTTGGGGCACTTTTTTTTACACATGAATGAGGTTTATTAGTTAGGGTGTGAGTTTTAGTTGTGGATCACAGGTACTCATATAATTTGTTGACATTCACTTTTCACAAGTCTCTATGTGCCTTTAATTTTTCTGCTTTTAGGTTGTGGCCACAAAATTGAGGCTTTTCAATAATGCATTTAATTGGCTGCTGTTTCCTCTCTTAGGAATTAATGGTTTTTCTAGCTAAGTTTTACATCCATACTCACAAAACCTTGCTATCTTGAATGTTACACCTCTTTCCTGCCATTTTCTCTGGATGTTTGTGTGCAAGGCCTAAAGATTGATGTGGTATAGGGTTTGCTTTTTGTTTCAAATGTCTGAATTTGTGTTGCAGGCCATAGAGTGGATCTGCTGCTGTTTAGTAATAGGTTTCTTACCTTGTCCTCAGTTAGCTTGTAAAAAGGACCACCAACAGAGGGTTAACCTTTAGTTCAGTATTGCATGATAGGAAATATCACAATGCTATTAATTAGAATGATTTTATAAAATACAAATCCCTTATTAATTACACACATTTACACCCTAGGGACACATTTACCTAGGGTCGAATATCGAGGGCTAACATTGGCCTCATGCTCCAGTTTTGTTATTTTCTTCATCTCAATAACCCATTCTACCCTAATATGACTATTTATTGGCATGTATGTTATTTAATTGAATGTTATTATATATAAATATGTCTTCCCAAGGTACAAAATGTTAATGCAAATCACCATGTTTTTTTTTTACCCACAATGCAGCACCCCCTCATAATTCCAATTTAATTGTGGGTGCCTGCTTGTAAAATTGCTGTCCTTGTGATACTTATGCTTTTTATATCTTTTAATGATTTTTTTAAACATTTCATTTGGTTGACTTATATTCCACATGCAGATTCATTCAGCATATCCATAGTAGAATATGTCCATGTGTTTTCGGTCTAAAATATACAGACATTCAGAAAATATCTATTTTAATTGACTTTATACTATTTGGTCTGACTGTGATATGGTAATGATCTTTATAAAATGCCATGATTAGAGCTATACAGAAACTCTGAAATCTTTAGTATTGAACCTAACGCTTGGAATGTAGAAAGCAGAAAATCTATTTTATTGTCTGCTTACCATTCGTGTTTAATGACCTTTGCTTATGATGTTTGACCCCAGTTGCAAACACCAAGCGATTCTGTCATTCCCGTGCTTTGTGATGTAAGGGTGTTAGCAAAGCTCTATATAAACAACTTGTCACTTTTATTTATATTGGGTTTGGGAGGAAACAATAATAAACAAAACCATGAGAGATGTGAAACATGAAGTTGGTGCAGGGCATTTATTTGAGTATTTAGACACCACTACTACATTCATTATGTACCATGCAAATAAATAACTCCACAAAGAGCTTTAGACAGACCAACACTACCTATATGTATACTATTGTAGTGTTGTGCAGTGGTGTATGTTTTGCTGTATTTATTTTTAGGAAATATATACAACCTTAACAAAATTACACATGCAAACAATGTACTAATGCACAGGCAATAAAATAAAAGGAAAATAAAGCTAGAAATTGACATGACTCCTACTGTATATGTTATATTTAATAAACAGACTTGTGATGTACAGGATAGGATCTGTTATCCAGAAACCCATTATCCTGAAAGCTCCAAATTATTGCAAGACCACCTCCAATAGACTCAATTTTATCTAAATAATCAGAATTAAATGTTCTCTGTAATAATAAAACAGTACCTTGTACTTAATCCAAACTAATATATAATGAATCCTTATTGGAAGCAGAACCAGCCTATTGGGTTTATTTAGTGTTTACATGATTTTCAAGTAAGCTTAAGGTATTATAAATTCAAATTATGGAAAGATCCATTATCCAGAAAGCCCCCTGGCCCTGCACTGCCAACCCCCTCACCTCCATTAGTTTCTGTCCTGTACAGAATGCTCTCCTACTGTCAGAGCTTGCATTTGGCTGCATTTCCCTTTACACTTCTGGACAAGTTGTTAGGTTTTTCATTAGGTTGTCCAGAACATCATACACCCAATTTTGGATTTTTATTAATTTTATGTCTTCAGTAATGATATCTATGCAATAACATAAAACGTTTTATAAAGTCAACTCCTAATTGGGGTTTTTAACTTTACAGCTGTGTAAAGCTGCAGGGGTTGGAGCAAGTGTACAGGTTTCGAGCTGCTTAACAATTGAGGCCAGTGTTGGAAATGACAGCCTCCCTGAACCACAGCAGTGTTGTTACAATATTTATTGCAGTTGTTAAAGTGATTTACACTTGATCTAGGGCAGTGCTTCATTAGGATTATTTCTTTTAATTACCAATATAGTTAAACTGTCCTTCCTACAATATAGTTAAACTGTTTCTTCCTACATAGCATAACATTAAAAGAAGTTTAAATACTACAGTGATACAATATTTGCTAATATACCACAGATGCTGCTGAAATAATCGACTAATGCAGCAAATCGTAACAGTTCAGAATCTGCACCTGGTTTACTTGGTTGCCAGACTGAAACACCGGAGACAAGAATATTAAACATTGTTTACTGGTCAGGTCAGTATTAAACCTTTCTAAACATCAAGAGTGCTTCATGAGATGGGCACATACAGGCTGCTAAAAGCTGCTGATCTAAAAGCACCAGTAGTTTGGTAAAAATTACCTAGGGTCTATAGATTTGCACCACTATGTAAAAATGCAACCTGTTTTTATTGTAATGCTGAAAGGTGGCAGAGGAAAGCAGGCTCAGTCGTAGTAAGTAATAGAAAGACATACATGTACATTATCCAAACAACTCTCCTGCATTCAGAGCTTTTTCAGTTTCTCTGTGGCATGTTCCTGCTTGCACCGAGTTGCCACTTAGGGAATTAATATGTTTGTTAAGTAGCATGAATGTTCAAAAGCTATCGCAAACAAGGTGGGACTCTAATACAAACCAACGTGATGATAGCAGGGCTAAAAGCATATCTGCAGACAAAAACACACACCAAGATAGGTTATGAAAAGAGGATTATTGAAGAATTAGACGGAACGGAATTAGACGGAACACTTTACACTGGATAATCCTTATGTAGCAGTATTAAATATATGCAGCACTGAACCCTGATGTGTAATAAACAGCAAGTCCCTGGTGAATATCATTGGTATATAATTTGTATATACCTGTAGTTTATAATCTAGAATTGGCGCGGGAGAGTAAACAGCTTGTCCAAGGCCACGAGCAGTCAACATAGGCCTCTCTGAGTCAGTTTCAGTTGCTATAAAAAATAAAAAAAAATCTTTATTGACTAGGTACCTGGCCAATTTATTTTTCAGTAAATAGTTACTGAGATTACATCTCAGTTTAACGAACCTATCTTCATGCCTTATAACCAATGTAAGCAATAAACAAAGGTGGTACAAAAATCATCTGCAACAAGTCCTATTCAAGTGAATTTTATTAGTCTTTTGGATACTTCTTATTCAGTTTATTAAAACAGGGGATTTAGATATAGTTGTTGCTGAAATGCAACTATCTGTTTGAACTCAATAAAATATTGTATTTCCCATGGCAGTTTGATAACTGTGTTAGTAGACCCTGATGTAATTTTGTTAAAAGCAGACCCTGCTTTGGTGAAATATGGGTGTGTTTGCTTTCCTTTTCTGCATATGCTTTGGGCAAAGATAAATATTAACAGCCCATGTCATTAAAGAAGAAGGAAAGTCTTCTTCCACTTGGGGGGGTGCCAAATGCACCCCAAAGTGATTGTATTGACTTACCTGAAACCCCAAGTTGGTGCTCCTATCAGCAGAAAACTTCACCAGCCCGGGGGTTATACCAGTGAGCACCACAGAGCGATCCTCTTCCGTCTTCCTCTCTCTTCATTCGGCTGAGCATGCGCATTAGAGCAAAGAGCCGAACTTTAACTAAAAAGTCGCCTATTTAGTTCTACTGTGCAGGCGTCTGCCCCAGGAAATTTGAAGAAAGAAAAAGCCAGAAGAGGATCGCTCTGTGGTGTTCACTGAAAGAACCCCGGCCCAGTGCAGTTTTCTGCTGATAGGAGCACCGGCCTGGGGTTTCAGGTAAGTAAATACAATCATTTTGGGGTGCCTAACATTTGGCACTCCCAAGTGCAGAACGACTTTCCTTCTCCTTTAAAAAGAGTTTTACAACTGATACTTACAATGAAGTTTTTTGGAGATAACTAACATCAAAGCTGAGATTCTCAGATCCTTAATAAAAAACAAATATTTCAGGGGTTATATGTTTATTAAAAGATATGCCAAACCAGTTGAACTCATTCATGCCATCTAGAAACAGAATGACTGATCAATTTCCATCAGCACACAATGTTTAAACCCTTTAAAGTGGCACTTTCACTTTAATTTACTTTACTTTTCACCTTTACTGCTAGTATGTTAGGTTATTTTTTTAATTATATTTATTTATAAAGTAGTAACATTCTACATGGCTGTACATAAGGATACATAACCATTGACATACAGACAAGCTGATACAGTAGGTAGAGATGGCTCAGGCTCCGTTCAAAATATTTTTATTAATGATAATAAGAATAATAATAAGAATAATAGTTTAATAATAAGAGTTTATTTTTTATAAATCTGTATTAGCTAAAGTCTATACAACCCAACAAACATGGTGGCATTCAGAGACCATTAAGTAAGCTCACTGATAATTACGTTCTGACATTTTACTGAACAAGGTTTACCAGTAAAACAAAGAAAATAAATGCTTTCAGTTGTGAGAGTATGGCAGAATTACATACCCAGTGAAAAAGCCTAAAGACCCACCAAATGCATGTTCACTTTGTATTTTGACACAATACTTTATTACCATTTGCCATTGAAAGCAATACATTACTTACTTACCTTACATAGGCAATTTTGCCTGGCTCCTACTCTAAGTGATTCTATATGCACTGCATTTGCCCTCCTCCCCCCGGGCAAATGCCCCTAACCCCTCCATGCAGGTCCTCTCTTGCCGAGTTCAAGGGTGCCATCTTCGTCTGAGAGCTCTTCTTCCTGTACTGATTGGCGTTTCGTGGCGCAAAGTTTCCGATTTCTTTTTTCGGAAATTTTGTGACTTTCAGCGCATGCGCAGTAGATCCGACTGGCAAATGCCTCCTACTGTGCATGCGCCGCCAATTACAGGAAGAAGAGCGATCGGACGAAGATGGCGCCCCTGAACTCGGCAAGAGAGGACCTGGATGGAGGGGTGACTAACAAGTTAGGGGCATTTGCCAGGGTGGGAGGGGTTTTGCGCCGAAAGGGTTTCCTTCTCCTTTAAAGGAAAACTATACCCCCCCAAACAATGTAGGTCTCTAGAGAAAGATATTGCATAAAACAGCTCATATATAAAACCCTGCTTCATGTAAATAAACAATTTTCATAATAATATGCTTTTCTAGTAGTATGTGCCATTGGGTAATCATAAATAGAAAATTGACATTTTAAGAAATAAGGGCCGCCTCCTGGGATCGTACGATTCACTGTGCTCACAAACAAACCAAACAAACAATACATGTTAGGTCACATGAGCCAATTAACAGACAGAGTTCTGTCTTTTGCTTCCTCACTTCTTCCTGTTAGAGTTGTAGTATTTCTGGTCAGGTGATCTCTGAGGCAGCACAGAAACTATCAGGAAATGGGGGTTCAAGGCAAGAGATGTAAATGGGCAATATTTACTTAAATATATATTCCAGTTTTCTAAGAATTTTTCAATATGTCACTTAATATGATATAAACTAGATAATAGATATGGAACTAGATAGATAATCTGTTGCTTAAGTATTCATTTTGGGGGTATAGTTTCCTTTAAAACTTCATGTAGTATATTCCCTTGTTCAATGAATTGGGCTTGTGCATATTATTTTTAATCATAAACTAGAGCTAAACAGGACAAACGTGGAAACTGAAGTGAGTCTCTGTGATGTACATAATTAGAGGGAAAGGGGTTAAAGACTGATATCTAATTATTTATCTTGGAGTATTTTCAATAACAAAAGCTTCCAAAAGTTTTCATTATACATGTTGGCAAAAGGTAATTAACTTATTGTCAAAACAAATTGTCTGTGTTTATGTCATTGTCTTTGCACTTTCACTATGTAAAGCCATTGCTTTGCTTCTGCAATCTGACAAAGGAATTATTAAATTGTTCTCTTGTCTAATTCCATCTCATATACAGTATGTGTGTGTGTGTGTGTGTGTGGTATTTTGGAAAACTGCTGAATGAGTGTTAATGTTCACAAAAGTACTGATTACATTATTTAAATGAAATACATAAATCTAGCATATTCACTGAATTCTTCATATGTGTTTGTTGGCAGTGAGCATAGTACAGCAATTGCCTATAAATCCAAGAAGAATGTGTAAAATAGCTGTCGCCTGTTATGTATCCTATTCTGCCTATTCATATTCATACTGTTGTAAATCGTCAAAAAAAAACAAAACAGGATCGGACATCTTTAAAGTGTACATAACCTTTGTGGCATTTAACATCAGTAGTAGTAAATGGGCAATGTTGGACTGGGCTGGCGGGACACTGGAAAAAAAACAGTAGACCCCAGCCCACTCCCATCCACTATACAGTTACTCTGTATGTGGTGTACAGTTTGTGTGTGTTTGTGTGTGTGTATTGGGGGAGTTTGGTATTTGGAGTAGCTTCAGGTCTGAGGCGGCAGCCCGGGTGGGTCCTGGACACCCCAGTCCCATACTATAAATGAGAACCTATACTATTTATGCTATTCTATTTTTTTAAAGAGAGGAGTAATCTGGTAGCCTGAAAGCTTGCTATTTCTGTAATCTGTAATTGTGTTTAGGCTCTATTGTTTTGTGTAGTATGCCATCCATATCACTGGTTAGTGATCCTAGCATATAAATGCCATGTTGATGCATACCTCCCAACATTTTGGAAATAGGAAGAGAGACAAAAAGATTTGCCGTGTGGAGCATGGCCAACATATTTTGACCATGCCCATTGTTGTGACCACACCCCCTAATTACGGTGTTTTTTTTTTTATAATCGTTTTTATTGTTTTCAAAACAAAATACAAACAAAAAGAAAAAAGAAAGAAAGGTCGGTGGAGAAACAAGTCAAAATACTTGGCAATCAGCGCTGTACATATGCATATCCGTACACATGACCAGGTACACAATTTCGCAGTACATCACATACAGCATAACAATGATATGGAGACAAATCTTACAGATACAGTTTCTCAGGTATGAGCAGCCCCAAGCCGCAAAGCTTCCACCTAATTACGGTGTTTTAAAAAAAATACTACACTTACAACGTTTGTCAGGCTATGAAAGTTTGAACACATTTCTGTAGTTTTATGTGTTATTACAGTTTTGCTAATGAAGGTGAATTGCCCTTCAAGCTGCAAATCAGATTCCCCAAGAGACCTACTTATCTTAAATTGTTATAAAAGACCCTACATATTTATTCTGGGCTCTCTGCCAAAAGGCTGTTCAGGGCAGGAGATCAAACAGAAAGTCGGGACATTTCAGTAACAATCCCGAGACTGCAGGTTGAGCTGCCAAAATAGGCACTGTCCCGCAAAAAAAGGGACAGTTGGGACGTATGTTAATGCCACACTGGAGTAAAACATATACAGTATAAGAATACACACACATGAACAAATAAATAAAAGGATAAAAACAACTGTAAATCGTCTAAGAATAATAAAAGCGACCATACACAGGCTTATCCCATTGGAACCAGGCTGAATGGTCCGTGGGCTGTACTGTACAAGGCAGGGCTGGAACTGTGGGTAGGCAGAAGAGGAACATACACGAATGTCAGCCACCTGCCTACCCCTAGTTCTGGCCGGCTAAGATAGAAGCTATGTGATGCGTCCCTACTTCTCAGAAATGTGCATCACCACTTCTGCTCAACATCCCAGGCAGGAGCTAACCATTAGTTACTTCCTTCACCCCTCCACAGCTTTGGATGGGTCTTTGTTTGCACTGTTCTACTCATTCGTCCTGACAGGCTGAACAATCAAAACAGTGAAGACAGTGCTCTTCACTTTCTTATATTCCAGATCTACAGTACACCCCCTATATCTATATAAAATCTATATTACATTTCCTTGTAAATTCTCCCTTTAGTTTAGGTTTCCATTAAATGTAATAATGACTTGGCATTATAATTTCACCACATGTTATCCTACTGCTTCATAAGGACAGCGTTCTTTCTCTCTGTTACAGTATTTGTTTATAGTTTTTCTGAATGGTACATTCTTTTGCTACTGCATTCCATAGCAACTCAAAGCAAATACCAAACAATTCTGACCTAAGATCTAAAGCATTTAAAATTGCAAGTAGTCACATAAAAAGTAATGTTCCTTTAATTAGCTGGTATTTTAATTTGGTTTTCAGATTTTTAACCAGTGGTGCTGTTGATTTCTGTTAACCCATTCTTACATAGTATTGCGGTAAGTTATGCTGAGATTGTAAAGGTTTTTATACAGCAACAGTCTTTAATTCTCTGTCCTTGTAAAGTGATGACCCCAGCAAAGTCTTTGGTTTATTAAACTGACCAGCTGTAAAGAATAATTTCAATATTATATCTGCAGATCAAGATCATCTTTTTCTTAGTTGCTGTCAAGCTGTATCACTTATGCCCATTTTCACAAGGTTATCTTGAAGTACCTAACCACAACATACTTAAAAAATTTTTTATGGAATATAGGAACCGATTCCCATGAAATCTTCAGATGTTTTGTAATTGTCCCTCATCAATGGGAATTTACGGTCACCGGTAATGAGGCTTCGGCGTGCAACAGGATGCAATTTTAAATAAATCTTGCTAATGGATATTTAACCACATAGAAAAATTGGTAAGTGATGAAAAAGTCTTATTTAGGCGTCATTTGAAAGGAAATATAAAAATGCATTTTAACATGTGAAAAGAGAACCCAGTGATTTGGACCTCAAGTAGTTCTTCTGTTGTAAGCTTTCACTGGCAAGAAGGACTGCATAAAAAGACTGAAAATCATATTTCTCTTGAAAAGTCTTGTCAAGGGAAAATATACCCGTTAGACACAAGCTCATTCCGTTGTGGTTATGTAAAAAACAAAAAGCATGTAAACACTATCTGAACTTACAAAATTAAATACAGATGTTTTTCATTGTCACTGTTAGAAATCACAGAGTGCTATTTAACTTTATATAACAACTATCCATGATTAACAATATAACCTCTAGCTACTAACAGCAAGGGTAAGTTTAAATAGAACGGTGGCTGTTGTTAGTTTTCTGGATGTGGCACTCTTTCAAGGAGTCTGTGAAGGAGTTGACTTGGTCAGTAGTATTTTTTTGAAGTTCAGGTAGTGTCTATGAATTTTTTTTCTGAATGGGCTCATATCATATAAGGGATATATATTCCCTTTAAGTAAGGAGTTGCAACTTTTTTGTGGCCCAGATCAAATCTCTGACTGCTCCCATACGGAACATTATTACATTTGTGACCCTCTCTCAGCTGGGCACTCACAGTTATGATCAAAGCAATGGTGTAGTTGATCTACAACTTAAATGCTTTGATTTTAGATGGGAAACCGAGTATGTATCATACTATTATACCAGTTTTGTATTGGTATTCTTTATAATGTCTTGTGCATTCACAGGCTTTCTTAGGAGAAACACTCATAGTTGATGACCATTAAAAACAAGGCATAAAAGGAATTGGAAATAAAAAAAAGTCCTAATAATAGATTGCCACCTCTGTTACCTGAATATGTGTTTATTTAGTAAACAAAATGCATAAAAATCTGAGACAAGATTCGCGATTTATTAACTCTCAACCTAACATATACTGATATGAAAAACCACTGTACTTAAATCTTTTCTTATCCTTAGGGTAAAATCTATTTTCTTTGAGTGATTAATAAAATTTAAACAAAAAGCATCTTGCAAGTTATGATTTGTGAAGGAAATATTAAACAGTTAGTTGATAAACTGGAAATAATTCAAGATGCTAAGCCTTAAGGAGGAGGACATTTAACTTAAGTGGCTACACCCAGCTTAGGCAATTTAATTTTATGATGTCATTGTTGATATATGTTTTATGGGACATTTTTCTTTCTGAGATACTGTCTTATATAAAAATAATATCCACATTTCTTGGCAATGTAAAAAAGATGTAAAAATACAGAGATCACAAATTATAAAGCTGAGAATGTTTTTACAGTTAAAATAAAAAATAACCTTATATTGAAATTTAAATGTAAAAAAATATATATTTATGCTAATGCTTTTTTGATGAGCACTTGAAAAGATAGTGAATATAACCATGTCTAGGAATTATGATTATTTTCCCTAGAAGCAACTACTTGACTCACCTGGCCATAATTTTGAAACTCGTTAATGTAAAAATGCTGTTAAAACAGTATTTGTTCCATTTGTTCATTTTAGACTCTAAACGTTACCTAGTGCTAGGCTTATTTTGATATCAAAGAGAGGCTCTGTTATACTTTCTGGAAAGGGTGGGTTTATGTAGTTAAAATAACTCTTTCCTGGGGATACAGTATGTGATATCAGAACCTAAATAGAAATAAGGAAACTATGATTCTTTAAGGATGCTGTTTATACAGTAATGTGATTGCATTAAAAAAAACAACCACAATCTAAATTTTTAAAACCTTAGTCTGACCTTTTCTGTCATTGGCAACAGTTAGAGAATAACATGTAGTTTATTTTACAATATATGCTGTAAGACCCTTCCCATTACTAGCTTCACAAAATGTGCAGATCAGTTTCACTGTACAACAAAGGGCTATGAAGTATTTGAAGCATTTATATGTATACCTGTTTCATATTTTAATATACTCATAAATTGTTGTACGGGTTCACTTTTATTTAAATCCCCTTCTTTTAAATTGCAGCAAGTGGCAAGTTATTGCTATAGTTCTCTTTTCCAATAAAGATGTACAGTATACAGCTGTTTCACTTTTTTGTTAAAATCCAGCCTCCTGTGCTGCAAGAATTTCAAGTAACTCCAAATGTTCTCACATCATTGCCTGGTTAAAAAAAACAGCAACAGGGTTTTTTTACTGTGTAAAACTAACTGCCAGTGTATTAGCAATGTATAAAAAATGGTGTTCTATAGAGTAACGACCACCAACAGAGGGAAAAGGGGGAAAGGAGGTTGAAAGTTCTGCAGCAGGAGAACCAATGCGCCACTAAAGTGAATTGTGAATTAGTAACATGCCGCCTCTCTCAACAGGAGAACCAAAGGCCCACTAAAGTTTATTGAATTAGAAACATGTCAGCTAATATAACAAGGAGAAAGGGAACGTGTGGAAAAATGAGCAGTTTGTATATATGAGCATTTCTTTAAAATTCCCTTTATGATCTTAAATTTGATCGTAGGCATCCCAGTAAAGCAAAGTGGGAACGAAACCGTGACAGCTAGAAGCTGCACTGTACATAATGATCGCTCTAACCCACTTACATGGAAGCTGTCATGGCTCCCCCATGTAGACCATTTGTGTCTGTTTAAGGCATTTTGCTCTTTATGAATGGCGAGTATAAATATCTGTCACTTTTTGCTTGATCTTATTCTTTAGAACGGCTTGCTTTTCAACAGTGAGCAGTTGAACCTGTAAACCACCAATAAATCACAAGACAATTGTTTATTTAAATTACACAATTATGTCCCGCAGTGCTGTGCACCAGTGAAAGAAACTGTAAAAGTAGAGTTATAAAAATGCATGCTGACTGGCTCCTTATAATGAATAAATGTACCCTCACCGCTTGGGTCTATTATTATTATTTTTTTTAATAGAGCAGGAAAGTGAAAAACCTTGTGTTGCATATTACAGCCCTCAGCAACTGCTGGCTAGCTATGCTGGATTAAAAGCACCATTTAACACAAATAAAATACCTATTCACGGCCTATGATGAATATCAGGTTTTTATGATGATTGAGAAAATATACTTTTCAAAAATTATGCTTCATTTTTTAAAGTACATGTAAATGTACATTGTGCATAAAGTTTAAAATGCATGAAAGGTAATATTAAAATGTTAGTAAAGATGTTATAGACACATAACCTCAAATGGTGTCAAAGCCAAAAGGTTAATAGGCACTATGGTGTCAGTTTACTAAGGTGCAATAAGCAGCGATAATAGCCTGCACCAGAATATCCACAAGAGCAAATTTACTAAAGTGCTAGCAGTTATGTCATTGCGAATATTCTGGTGAACATATGTATTAACACCTATTATTGCATTCATGCTATGTAAGTCTTGCCTCACAAGGTTGACTACAGATTAGTGCCAGAATTGTCACCAAATATAGACAAAATTGTCGCCAATTTTTATCGCTACCCACAGAGTGGCGTTATGTGAAAAAAAGACAGAAATTGTATAGTAAAAGAGATCCGTTTTTTTTAAATATACACAGCAAAAATTTGTGATTGCACTGGGGAAGAATGATACTTATAAATGTATTTTTAGTGAATTTATTAAGAAAAACTAATATAATTGGATATAATTTATTCCTGATAGTACTTAATTGGCAATAAGTATATTTAATAAAACATTATAAACTGGTAAATACTATTTCATATAAACTCATTCATATATATTCATTAGTATGGCCATTGGCAGTGGTGCCAAAAAAATCTGCATGATTTAAAGCAGATTATGCAGTTAATCTAAATGAGCGCCAAAAAAACTGCAATTCTCCTGAAATTACGCTGAAACGAACTGATATGCTTGCGTAATTAATTAACAAATGTGTCTCATCACACTTTTTACCCAGTGTCATTGTATCAATAAACATACAGTATAAACCATAAATAAACTGGTGATTGTGGTGTGAATGTTAACGCCAGTTTTAAACAGAGAATTTATGTACTTATAATTATTTATAGCATAAGAATATTCAATAGTGAGCACAATGCCTTTTAATTGGGCACTCCATTGTGATATATAAATTTCTGTTAAAACAAGAGATTTTTGTCACTGTCCCTAGAGATTTTACACACTGGATTAACTATGTATCCATCAGCAGCCACAATGAAGCCATTCAACTTTGACTTTCGTGTTGTATTGCATATATCTTAATTTTCCTGGAACAGTAATTTCCTTTTTGACCTCTATGGACATTAAATGTGGAGAGTACAGCAATAAAAAAAATCTTAAAATGTCAGATGAAATTGCATTAAATGGGAATACATAAGCCAAGTAAAACATACTTAAGGTTTGAAGAGCTCTACACCAAAACATTATATGAAAGCTAAGTTCTGAATAGGCTGCATCCTGCTTTGAGCACTTCATCTAGAACAAGCAGTAAACCATAGTGTAAATGCCAAGTTTACAAAATCCTTAGTATTGGAGAAATAATTAAAAAAAAAAAGGTTTCAAAACAGATCAGGCAATGGAAAAATAGATGTAGGCAAGGCCTAAGATTTTGCCAATTAGTTCATCTGCCTGCAACTTTGTGTCATTCTCTTTCACTTTAAGGCAGCTATTTAAGAATGTGAGTACACGTTGACACTCATACTTTATTACAGTTTTATAATTTTGTGCTCTTGCTTGTAATTGTTCACATGTCATTGTGGCTTTTCTCTAGCCCTCAGCAGTGAACCCATTGTCATCAGTTATTTAAAAATGAGAAGCTATCTGATGCCACCTGCTAGGAAAAATACGTATCTTTATAATCCACTCCACCTCTTCAGGCATATTCTTATTTGTGCCCTGGGACTAAAAACTTAATGGAAAGTTAATGCTAAGGAAACATCACGTAAAAAAACGTCTGTAGAATCATTTTGCATGGTAACAATAGGTTATTAGGAGAGCTGATGGAATCTCCATATGAAGTCATACATCATAAAATTAACAGTCCATTCGATTACGTGATTTATTTCACACCCTATTACTGTTAGTTCTTGGTAGAAGGGCAGTTGCCTTCATATAGAAATTCATACTTTCATGGGTGAATTTAATTTGTTCAATACAGATGTATGACGCACTCTGTTACAATGTGTTTGCATTTACTGGGCAACTACAACATCTGAGCCATTACAGTATAAGCTCAAGATTGATAAAAAGCTTCAAATATTGCTGTTACCCAGTCAATTTGAATAAAAACATTTTAACTGTTGCGGGAGTGCTGCCACATTACTCTTATTATTATTGCATTTGTTTATAAAGCACCAACATTTTCCACAGCATAAGGGTACATAGTTTACAAACAAATTGATAAATTAGGTAATGAGGGCTCTGCCCTCAGGCTCACAGTTTACATGTGTATTCCAAATTCGAAACCTGCAAATAAAGAATCCGAAGGGGATTTGCACCCATTTAAACTTCGTTTAAAAAAGTGGATGCTGCCTATACTTTGAAAATATTTCTGGACTTAAGTTTGTATCCATATGCATGCTTTGCTATGCACACATAGACAAATTTCTGAAGGCCTACAGAAATGTAAATGATAAATGTATCCAAAGTAGGGTCTGCTTTACTTGTTTCATTAAAAACTTATAAAAATAATAGAAAATATCAAAAATTAAGATATAATTTGAGCACTGTACAACCGAACAATAAATTAGTATAATAAACAGGGGTCATTGCAATTATAAGTACAAATAAGTACAAAAATACAATACACAATCACATAGATATAAGTATAGTTACAATGCATATTAAGTACCTATTGTAAAGGAGACAAAAGGAGGGAGGTCCCTGCCCCATAGAGCTTAAAATCTAAATGGGAGGCTAATGTACAGACACAGATTGGAGGGATATTAAGTGCTGTAAATTATAGTGGGTGACACTGTCCTGTTAGTGCCAGTTCTTAGTTTAGGTGTTATCAAATGCTCCAAGAGGTAGTCTTTGAGTTTAGTTCTGAAGGCATTGAGGGCGAATTCTCTCCAGGGAGTTAGCAGTGCAGTGCAACAGTGGCAGGCTATAACTACACTGCAGAATGATGTTTCTTTAAAGGAGAACTACGGTCTCCATCACTGGGGGTGCCAATTTGCACAATTTGCTGTGAATATTTAAATAAGTCCTAAGCTGAGTGATAAATCAATAAAGCACCTAATGCTAATTTTTGTTTCAAATTACAACTAGCATGTATTTACACTACAACATCTTATTTAAAAATTCTTTTATTCAAACAATCAAGCCAGAGACCACAATTTTCCTCTGACTGCAGAACACCATGAAGCACCCTAGCTAGGTCTGCAACATGTTTAGATTCACTTAGGCAGCAGAGCTTTAGATAATCAATGTCTGAAACACTGATTTTACCACGTGCAGATGCTGCCGTAATCTTTCACATTAGCTACTGTCAAAGAAGGATCACAAAGTGCAGATAAATCTATGACAGACTTCCAATTTTTTTAGTAATCAATATAGGGTTTTATCTCCTAATTACTTCCTTGGTTTTCAACAGGAGTTGTGACTTTATAAAGGATGAGCCAAAGAGGAGGGGCAGTTCTGTTTTTACAGTGCTCCAGGCATGAACAGTGTTTAGTATACGTCACGCATGACTTTTCTTAAGCTGATTAACATTCTTTTCAAGGCTTACAACAGGCAGGGGTTACAACTACACTGCAATCAAACATATTTCAATCAACAATTAGAGGTCAATGGTCAAATTTGAATTCATGTGAGTTTTTAAAAACTCCCTTAAACTCCCATAAATTTGAAATTTGTTAATTAAATCAAATTTTTTCAACTCGGATGAATGGAATCAACCCGAAACTGGAATAAAATTTGACTCAAGTCGAATTCAGTTTGAATTTTTAAAACTCTATTCAACTTTTTTCCCTGAAAAAACTTGAATGACAGAAAGGATGCAAACAACTCCAAATTGATCCATGGACCTCTCCCATTGACTCAAACAGCAATTTGGAAGGTTTTAGGTGGCAAATAGTAGAATTTAAGATCTTAAAGGGCCAGAGTATGATAAATCTCGAATAACTCCCTAGTCAAATTTGACAGTTTTGACCATAATCGACCCTAGATAAATGATAATGTATTAATAAGTGGAATATTAATTTAATATAAAAAAAAACAATATTGGTCAGTAGATAGTGGTAAGTCTCAAAGGGATGATATTATTCAGAATATTTGGGACCTCGTTAAGGGGTGTTTCTATTATTTGCATACCTTAAGCCTGCTACAAATCATCTAAATATTAAATCAACCAATAGGATTATTTTCCTCCAATATGGTTTATTACAAACTATTGTTTTATTATTACAGAGAAATTTAGAACTTACAAATGCTAAGTTCTAAAGTTTCACTTTTCCCTAAAACTTGGGAAGAACGCATCAAAGGAATCTTTTTGAGCATTGTTGAGCAGTTTGCAATTTTTTAAAGCAGGAATAATGATATAAAAAGTAGCGTTCGTACCAGTCAAATGTTGCCTTTAAGATTCAGTTTTATGTGGTCAGCTCTGACTTTTTCAACTGCTTTACTCCTATTCCAACATAAACTACTGTATCACACTACAGAAAAGTATCATTATTGCACTACATTTTATAAAGTTATATATTGAAAACCAAATACATCGTTTTATCGTTTCATAAAGAGTAATGGAATTAGAGCATAGCATGTAAATGTGCGAATAAACAGCACTATAAAGACTAATTAATATACAAAGGATTTTTAGGTGCTTCAAAACTTGATTGTTTTTTTGGCTATTTTTGAGATCATTGAGTTAATATACTTTCACACTGCTATATCCCTCATTTATATGCTTACCAAATGCTTTCTATGGTTCGGGTGCCCGTGCCCCGGACTCCCTTCTTATTCAATCCTACACGCAATTTCAGAATTAGGGTCACTCACCGCTTTCCAAGAGTGGTCCGGGTGCTGCACCCTGAACCCGTAGCAGGGGGAAGAAAGTTCACCATAATTGCATTGTAGACGTGCACTTCACAGACTTCTTGGATGCAGTTAAAATTCATAGAAGCTTTATTTCAAATTCAAAGTTAAACACCTGACGAGTTTTGTATGTAACCACACGTAATCATAGGTATAGAATACAATTAATCAACACACCTTTAAAAAGCAGTTGGAACTGACGTTATTAGTGACGTTCTTCCCTCTATGGGGCGAAGTGACTAACGTTAGTGAAAATTCGCCAGCATGATGTAATTTCGTTACTTTGCCGATTTACTAACGGGCGCAGGCATAACTTCACTAGTGAATGAGATAGACTCTAGCGGTAATTTGCTCCCTTACACCTGGCGAAGTTGCGCTCTGGCAAATGGACATAACTACGCAAATTCACTAAGATGCGGATTTTACTGAACGTTACCTCTTGTGCCAGACTTGCCTTCGCCACTTTAGACCAGACGAAGTGCAATAGAGTAGGTAGGACTTTCTCAAAAAAAGTTGAACATTTTTCTAAGTCCCAAAATACCCTGCGACTTTTCAGTTTTTCAGGGTGATAGGCTGCAAAAGAGCGTAAATTTATTTTAGGGTACCCGGCTTCCCCCCTACATTTCCTAACATTTGGCACATAAACTATACACTGGGCACATGTGTAGGGCGTTATAACAACTCTATTTTATTAAGGTTCCCAGGGCTTGTGTAGTGTAATGTATTTGCTGCAACATATACGCAATTGGAATTTAATTTCGCGCCGTATGCAAATTAGCCAACGCTAATGCAACTTCGATTCGTTTGGTGCAGTAACGCTAGCGCAACTTTATTCGGCGCCCTGGACGCAACTTTGGATTTTAGTGATTTAGCGTTTTCTGGATGAATTTACGCCTGGTGAAGTGTTGCAATATGAGCGAAGCGGACGCTAGCGCAAATTCAGCGCTTAATGAATCTGCCCCTATCTGTTAACCCTTTCCATCCTTCTCCATAAAATGTATTATTAGTCAATGTTTAAATATAAAACAATAAGAACATTTAATGAAATATATAAAAGAAATGTAAACATAAATACAAAGTGGATACAATTGTTTCCAATAGTAATAGTTTATTTAAGCAGCAAGTGGATTATATTTGATACAAAAGAAACAAATGTTACAATTGTCTGGCAGTGTGAATTAAAGCATGGGTCTTAAAGCATTATAAATGTGTAAAACAAATATATTGATAGGTTTTGACTTGGTCAAATGTTACCAAATTTCATGGCAATAAGGCCACTTGGGGGATGCTGTTTTGATACTGTTAATGGATGGTTATCTACTCCGTGGCTATGTGTAAGTAGTATATTCAACTATGGCTTACTGAACAGTGAAAAATGTTGCATTCCAAATGGCCAGTTGAAATTCAGCCTTATTTTAGGTTCACCCTTGTACCCTCTGATGGATACCTTGGCTCCCATACTATTGATAAATGCAAATATGCTGGTATGGTTTTGAAACCTGTTAACCAGAATACTTGGGACCTGGGGGTTTCCTGATAAGGGATATTTTGTAGTATGGATCTCCATACCTTAAATCTACAAAAAAATAATTTAAATATGAAATAAACCCAATAGGATAAATTTGAATCCAGTAAGGATTAATTGTATCTTAGTTAAGATCAAACACAAGATACTGTTTTATTATTACAGAGAAAAAGTAAATCATCTTTCCAGATAATGCCTATTACCTACCTCTCCTTCCAGCCCTGTACTGATTTACATAGGGGCAATGCCATTTATGTTATGTCCATACCCATAGCCAGTGTGTGGTCAGCTGGATGTTCATAATATTATTTATTACTGTATGTGGCCATTATTGAAACATTTGTGAGTTCAAGGAAAATTTCACTGGAATGTGTTTATAAATATATATATATTTTTAAAATGAATCTTTATTAGGAAATTCAGGCTATAGGCCCAAGACATTCCAGATGACACTATTCTTGAGTTCCTAATAGTCATTTTGTATTAATACTTAATAGTTAATTTTTTTAATAGCCAAGAATGCTACAGCTGTCTAATTCTGGAACGTGAAATTCTAACATAAGTACAAATGGCAACATTATTTATTTAAACAGAGCCAAAACACATTTTTAAAATACTCAAATAGCATGTGTGCATATTTACATGTTTCCTGTTTATTATGTGACTTGTATATTTTTCTTTCACTAGGCTGATGGCTTTTCTCTGCTGCTAATATGTAAGAATTTCACAATTTTGATTCAGGGTTTTGGAAAAAAGTAAAACTTAAATGCCATTGTAAATTCTATGCAGAGAGCCAAATGGGACAATTGGATAATAGCCTGTATATCTTTGCTTTAGGTTAAAAACTATGTGGCAACCATGTTCTATAGATCTAGCTAAACAAAGCATTATACTAGAGAATAATATAGAGTTGTTGTGTTCCTTATTCAGTGCTTGCAAGGTTTCAGTAGATCAGCAAACAAATCTGTTTTAGCAGATGGAATTCTGTTTAACTTCACAATTTAGGTTAAGTTGTTACACAGGAGTTATTTGTTAAATAAGGTTTATTTAACCCTGTGGCCAGACTTTTAACTTTCTGCTTGAAATAATGTATACTTGGCTTTTCAGCATTCTGTTTTTTGTAGTTGTTTCAGGCTGTAAGGGTTAGTTTTATAATTCAGCATGATAATGAGAAATGATGAGAAGTGATTTCCATTTTTCCACATTAAATACGAATGCAGTTGTGGCTATAAATGTAGGTTATATTCAGCTCAATTCAGCAGAATTTATAAATCTACTTTTTTTAAACTTACCATGTTTCATAAAATCACTTAGGGGCAGATTTATTAAGGGTCGAATTTTCACATTTTTTTTTATGGTCAAAACTGTCAAATTCGACTAGGGAATTATCCAAACTCGATTTGAGTTCTTTAAAAAGTTCTTATTCAATTTTCGAGAATTATCAAACACTGGCCCTTTAAGAATTCGACTATACGGCACCTAAAACCTGCCGAATTACTGTATAAGTCAATAGGAGAGGTCCAGTGACCCATTTGGAGATGTTTGTAGCCTTCCGGACATTCATGTTTTTCGAATCAAGTTAATCGAATTAGAATTCGATTCATGTTTCCGAATTTTAGAAATTGTATTTTTTTATTAAATAACCCCACAGTCAAATTTCAAATATATTCGACTTTAAGGGATTTTAAAAAAATTCACATGAATTTGAAATTCGACCCTTGATAAACGTGCCTCTTTATGTCAGCCAATGTGAAGCTATCGATTAATAAGTATATTAATTAGCCATCAAGGGATACTTTTGTACTGGGCAGCATCTATTAGGGCAGCATTTATCACAGTGCACCAAGCTGCACCAAGTTTTTCTGCTTTATGTGCAGCAGTCCTGTTTGAAGGAACAGTAACACCAAAAAATGAATGTGTTTTAAAGGAACGACAATATAATGTACTGTTGCGCTGCACTGACAAAACTGGTGTGTTTACTTCAGAAAGACTACTATAGTTTATATAAACAAGCTGCTGTGTAGCCATGGGGGCAGTAATTCAACACAGAACACATAGTAGTTAACAGATACATTCTGAAGAATCCCATTGTATACTACAGAGCTTATCTATTATCTGCTGTGAATCCTGTGCCCTTTCCTTTTTTCAGCTTTGAATGGCTGCCCCCATAACTACACAGCTGTGTATATATAGATATATATATATATATATATATATATATATATATATATATATATATATATATATATATATATACACAGATATATAGATCTATATATATATATATATATTCGTTTTAAATAGTCCCTTCCATCCTCTTTTTTAATATTATATATATTTTTTTTTTTTTTTTTTTTTATCTTGCAATTATAACTATTGGAATTGTATTCCTTTTATTTATTGTTTTTAAAAAGTGGTTGATTCTAAACTCTAACTGAGAAAACGTTTTGGGCAATTTAGCACTTGCTGACAGCATATTAATTATACAGATGGCATTTTATTATACCCTTTTATAGGTAAAATAGATGTTGCTTATTGTTATTATGAGAACAGGGATAGAGCTAACATTTTTTTTGAAAAAACATACTTTTTAATCTTCTACTAGTGAGAAACAGAAAACCGAGCCATCATTCGACTGAAACACTTTGGACCACTCTCCAAATGAAGAGCTCACAGTTTCTTGCTGCTATTTAGAGACCAGACAAACTGACACTTGTATAAACATCTCTAGTCTCACCCCATAGCTTTTCTGCCGTTTCCCTTAAATTGGATAATATAACCCTTGTATGGAAGTCTTATGTGCGAGAAACTAATAGACCCTCTGCTAAGCTTTAGGATATGTATTATGCATTTCATGTGTCTGGTACACATAAAGTGCTCCCTAGGTGGGCACGCAGATTATAAACCAAATATTTATTGTCACATTTAAACAGGTTTTTCTGTCTATAGCAGCGTAGTATCCATTAGCAGGATGAAATGGGGCAGGCATGCCTGAGTGGCTGGCCTTTTTTAATTGTTTTATTAATTTGATTTTAAAAGGATTGTTACAGTATAAATTCAGTGGTGGTAATTTCAATTTGAAATACTAGTTTTGCTTAAAAAATAAATGTTTAACACACTATTTACACAAAGTATTTGCACAAAAACATTGCACAAACCTGTTTTTCAATACAGAAATGCATCAGTACACTTTATATGGCATGGTAAGAAACACAGAAAGAAGCATGAACAATTGAAGCTTGGGTTGTCACCTGTCCAATTCAAAATTGCCTGCCTGGATTTTAGAAACTCAGACAGGACTCTCCCCTGATTGACCTGCAGTTTGGCCAATCACAAACCACAATGTATGTATGTGTACACCATTTTGTTTGTCTTTCCATAGACAAAGGTCACTTAGAATGAATGAAACATTGTGCAAAATAATTTTCTGCTATGCTTTTCTGGGAATATTTGTGCTTGTGTGTGGATAGATAGATAGATAGATAGATAGATAGATAGATAGATAGATAGATAGATAGATAGATAGATAGATAAATATAGATATGCATACACAGGTGTATATAACAGCTTTGTATTCTGAATACTTTCTGTGTTTTTTTACAACTTGCGTGTGAGGTAACAAATGTTTTCATCTATCGTATATACTGTTGCATTACAGGTGGTAGCATGGAAGTTCAGCCCAGCATGGGTGTATCAGCAACCCTCTAATGAGTGGCACCAAAGGTGTTCTTGAGCTTCCCTAGGGTGTATTGATTACACATGTAACCTGCTCATGATTGCATGGAGCCCACATAAAAAATCTTTTTAATATAGTTAGCCAAAAATGTAAAGTATAAAGGCTGGAGTGACTGGATGTCTAACAGAACAGAACACTACTTCCTGCTTTGCAGCTCTCTTGGTTTCCACTGATTGGTTACCAGGCAGTAACCAATTAGTGACTTGAGGGGGGGCACATGGGTCATAACTGTTGCTTTTGAATCTGAGCTGCATGCTGAGGATCAATTGCAAACTCACTGAACAGGTATGTCCCATGTGCCCCCCCCCCTTCAAGTCGCTGACTAACTCAGAGTTACAGAGCTGAAAAGCAGGAAGTTCTATTCTGTTCTGTTGTGTGAGGCATCCTGTCACTGCAGCCTTTATACATTACAGTATTGGCTATTACAGTTTGGACCAATTTGACAGCTTATCTGCCCGTGTATGGGGGCTTCCGACGGGTCTTCCCGATCAATAGCTGGCCACGATATCGATCGGGAAGGTTTGATTTTTACCCGACCGACCTGTCAGAGCCCCTTGGCGTATTGTAATTCGATTGTTTGCATTACCCCCAATATAGCCATGCAGTTAGTGGCATATCAGGGAAAGATCCGCTCGTTTGGCAATGTCGCCAAACGAGCGGATCTTAGAGTCTTTGGCCAGCTTAACAATATTGGAAACATCTTTTATTTTGCACAGCCTATCTATTTACCCAGTTTTTATTTTTATACTGAACTGTTCCTTTAAGTGAAAAAGCATGAAAACCTTTAATACAAAACTTCGGCAAGTAAAAGTTCCAGAGGTGCTATAGAAGTCAAAGGGAGCTGCGCTGATCTTATTCAACCTCTTTTAATCAAATAGGACTTTTAGAGGTTTTCAAATTTTTTCCACTAGGAATTGCCTGAAAAACTAAAATTTTAGAGGTTTTCGAGGGAATTGAGTTTTTTTAGCACATCATTCAGTGCTTTTTTTTTTTGTTCATTCTTTTTAAATTAGGATATTGTATTAAATTCAATGATATTTGTGGTTTTAAAGTTTGTGAGTTTCGTTGTGGTTTCAAAAAACTCTAAAGCGGCTAAAATTTGACCTTCAATAAATAAGCCTCCCCGTGTATGGAGAAAAGTGGGGAAATGAAGAAACAGGTAAGACCCATCTGCTTCCTACAGATAATGACCTACAGATTTTTTTGTGTCTTTGGGTTGTATGGGACAGCGATTTATTGAAACTGAACATGTTTAATTTGTTTTCTGCAGTTACATTGTTGATTTAACGCATAGTTTGCTTAATTACCTAATTTCACCCCATTAAGCAATTTAACCTGTTTTTATGACCCAGTTTTCCAAGGAAATGCACAGAAGAGATTTTGAGCCGTTGTCTTTGGTTCAATCATTGGCTCAGTTCCACTTTAATTATTTTAGCTTTCTCTTCCCAATCCGCGTAATAACATTGAGGTCAGTTAGAACATTGCAAATTCAAACAGCAGCCTGTGAACTTACATTTCCTCTGAAGAGGGACACGCTGAGTGATTGACATGCAGGAATGTGAAGCTCGATGAAGAACAAAGTTGCAACTCAATGTTATATGGCAGATTAAATCAGTTTAATCACCAAAATGTACATATTTTCCTGAGTATTTTATCATGGTGCTCCTGATTAGCAAATGTAATTTTAGGATCCTAGGCCCTCCACAGAATCACTTTAGACACAGGTGTTCTTATCAATTTAAAGGGGAAGTAAATTTAAGTATAACATCAAGCAAGTAAAACAGTGTTTCAATGGTTCTAAAGCTGTGCAAATGTAATTGCTGTTGTGTACCTTTTTTGATTGTAGGATTGCAACAGTATAATCTATGGTGGTGGTAACTTTTAATTAGAAAAAACAGTTTTGGTTAAATGTGTAAATGGAATAGATGTTTACCACATTATAATATTAAAGAACATGTAAAGCATTGTGGGAATCTAATCTTTGGCAATGTTACATTGTTTATTTGCATATGTAGTCAGAACCAGCTGTGTAAGGAATATCAATTATATGTACAACTTATTATTATTATTTTTATTAATGTGGCAATGTAAAATAATTATCTGGCGAATATTACATTGCTCATTATAGCTAAACAAAGGTTAGCGTTAACACCTGCTCTGGAGTTTCGTTATTATGTGTTTGTCTCAAAAAACCCTTTGCGAGTGCAAAATTTTATTACATACACTGCAAATGTTCGCAAAAGCCATTTGTTTGCAAACTTTGAAAGGAAGTCATTGAGGTCTAAAATTGGCCATAAAGGATGTAAACTACGAAAATCTTGGTCAGAGTCTTTGCTAATTTTGTTTGTGCTAACTTAACACATTACATTCCCTAATTAGTGTCTATCTACAGAGATTCATCTAATCATGTTCTTGTAATGCTTTTTAATATATATAATCATTAGTCTGGGTATAATGATAAAAGTAGATGTACTAAATATAAGTGAAACTTATAGGCGGATTTCACTGGCACAAAATCACTAAATATAATCCAGTAATTATTTATGTTTTAACCCAAACCCAAAGTGTTAAACAGCATTGGGCCATAACCAGAATAATAAACATCTTCATGAGAAGGGTATATAGAGGCAGACTGCACATCTTTTAGCAGCTTCAGGGTGGCCTGTCCTCTATATGTTTTCTTATCACCAGCTGCAGTACAAAGCATTCTATATATATTCATGAAGAGACTGGAAGATAAGATCATGGAAAGTATCGAAAGGCAACATTATTCTGCAGAAAAAACACACTATACAAGAATAAACAGAGTATTTTCTTTGTTGCTGCACAGATTGTGATGTTTGATTGTTGGTGAATTAACCAAAGGGCAATATTAATTCCAACTTAGAATCTGTAATATTGGCTCATGTATACATAATGTTCTTCTCTTGGCTTAAAGTGGATCTAAATAAAAAAAAAAAAATTGGTGTAAACATATTCAGAGTGACCCTCTGAGGACTTTTGCAGTTTACATTAATGTTTTCTTTTCAGTAGTTTGTGGTGGTGTTAGCAGTTTGTAACTGCTATTCTCAGACTTTTAACTCTCTCAAAAAGTTAGAGACCTAGAGGTAACTGGCTATACAGACATAAACAGTGTGTAAACAGTTAGGTTGGCTGACCCTTTGACTTTTAAAGAAAGCTGTTAAGCCAAAAGCCTTGTATTAACAGTCTAAAACTATCTCAGAAACCACTAAAACAGAACATTTATGTTAGGTGCTAAGAGGATTATTCTGAGTAAGTTTACATCAAGTTGTTTTTGGGTTTGCATCCTCTTTAGGTGACTATACATGATCTTCAACTGGGCATCACGGCCATGGACCTTGAAGGACAATTCACAGAGACTGATGTGCAATCCAACAGGATAATAAGGAAAATTATATTCACTTTAGACATGCATTGGATTGTGTGAGGTTCAACAGCCAACAGGAAATATAAGAAGCCACTCCTATGCAAGATGGTTGTCTGGGTGTAGCTCCTGCATGACCCCTACTGTCTGAGCTATTTGAGCTTTACTTGGGCAGAGACTGATAATAAGCTATCTCTGTGAATATGTTGGCACTCTGTAAATATCTTGTTAAAACAATAATATTAAACAAATAACCTCATCTAAAGTGGTGAAAAAGGTATAGTTGTGTTCTGCATCTCTCAATTTTAACTGATATCTACTGTAGTTGCCAAGGTTTACGTACCCTATCAACCAGGCACAGTTTGAAAGGTAGAATGGAATCTCAGTAAGGAGGGGCTGTAAAGAAAGATAAGCAATCAATTATAAGAATAACAATAAAATCAAACTCTTACCATATATCTGTGTTATGGTTGCTAGGATCAGCACAACTGCTTTAAGCAATCCAAGCAATTATAATTGTTTAATATTGTTTGTCTGGAGGGTGCAGTGTATTGGGCTTTGCAGAATGCTACTGTTTGAATAAAGATTTAGTGGCAGCATAAACATGAATATATGATGTGTTTCTATTTTCTTTATCCCCACAGGAACTGATCTGTTATTTGCTGCTGATATAGTGCCCACTTCATCATGGAACATGTCCACCGAAATAGACAAAGGTAAAGATGTGCAGTGAAACTGAGTTTGGTTATTTTAATTCACCCATCTTTGAGGTGACAGAATTATAATCTCAAAATAAAAAAAATCCTGTTCACCTAGCAGTCATGTTGACATTGAATTACTGACATTTCGGACATTTGATGTTTGTTTTTCTGCTAATAAAATGTTCCACATGGCAAAAAATGTTTCAAGATGTGAATAACTATAGAATATGACCTCTTTAAAATTTTACCTTGTCTGTTTTGGGGAAAATATTATTAAACACTGTGAAATTCTTGGGATGGCTAATAATGTCTATTAACTGCAGCACAATTGCCAGATCTGACATGGGAACTAACCGATTATTTACACAGTGCTTACATGGTTTTATTTTTTGGCATAAAGTGAACTTATCTACATTAAGAACATCATTACAACCTGTTACAAAAACTTAGAAAATACATTCATTTCTCCACCAATATGTACACTGTGTGAAATGTTAGAATAGCAGATTGAGGATTATTATTATTAAATTGATGCTATGGAAATACTAAGGGGCCCATTTACTAAGGGTCGAAGTGAAATCGAAGTGAATTTTCGAATTCAAAAAGTTAGAATTTCGAAGTAATTTTTGGGTACCTTGACCATCGAATAGGCTAAAATTCGATTCGAATTGAAAAAACTTTGAATATTCGACCATTCGAAAATCGAAGTACTGTCTCTTTAAAAAAAACTTTGACTTAGGCACTTCGCCACCTTAAACCTGCCGAATTGCTATGTTAGCCTTCTAGAACCTATAGTTAATATTTGCCTACGTTTTTAGAAATCAAAGGTTTTTTGGAAAATCGTTCGATCAATCGATTAAATCTTTCGAAACGTTCGATTCTAACGTTTTCTATGTTCGATAGAATTCGATCGAAAACTGATAAATTTAATCCAAAAAAAACTTTGACTATTGAATTTTTACAATTCAATGGTCGAATTAGCCATTTCGAAATTCGACCCCTAGCAAATGTGCCCCTAAGAGATATAATAAATGATGTTGTTTAGCAAATAATTCTGCCATTTCCCAGATGCCCCAAGCAACAACCACTGATTCGGTTGGCTACAGGTACGGGTCTATTATCTAGAATACGGTATCCAGAAATACAGCAGTATTGTTTGCGTAGAGTTCTATTTACATGAACACTTTTTCATTTTTAACTGTTAAGCTTTTTCCTGTACTAAATAAACAGCACCTTGTACTTTTTTGTAATCAAGCAACCATGATTACTGAGTAACACTTTTGATTTTTGATTTTTACATATGTGTAGTAACCTTAAAACATGGTGTTGTAAATTACAGAAAGGTAATTTTTTCAGAAAATCCCAGAATTCTGAATAACTTGTATTTAGTAGAAACAATCTGTGAGCATGTTGCTTATGGCTAATCTAATTAAAGACACAGTGTTTCTGTCCATAATGCATGAATGTATAATCTTTTACTTTTTTGCACTGTAAGCTTTAGTATAAAATAATCATATGCCATGATAAATTGTTCTGCAAAAACTAGAATTAAGTACTAAGTGCTTGTACCTTCCATAAATATAGCAGAACTTTATATCCTGTATACTGCACTATCACCAGGTTTGGTTGTGGGATTGCACAATTTAGAGCATCTGCTAACCCTCTTATTGAAAATTGGTTCTCTTATTGCCTCATAAATCCACCAATTGAGGACGTTCCTTTATCCAAGTGTGATAACAAGTGATGGTTGTTTGACATATTGGGTCAGCTGGCCATAGACGCAAAGATCCGATCGTACGAATCAACGTACGAATCAACGTACGATAGGACTTCCCCATCTCCTGACCTGCCACTAACCATTCAGATCAAATAAAGTAGTAAAACAACAGATCAGCCGATGTTCTGCCCCTGACAGCAATCGTACGAAAGTTATGTCTGACCAAAGCTAGTGACAATCTCCCTCTGAAAATCATACGCTCGGCAATACACGCAGAGATATTACCCGCAGCCGACAGAAATCTTTTAACCTGTCCGATCGACCAAACGACCGATCTCCGCCGGTCGAAAAATGTCGGGACTCTCCACACACGGTCCGAAAATCGTATGAATCCTCAATTCGTACGATCAGATCTTGGCGTCTATGGCCAGCTTAAGTTACAGGTGTAGCAATCTCCTCTTGGCTGTAGTGTACCATTCAGTAGACACATGGAAATTGGAGAGAAATCTTACAAAGTCCCAAGTTTTGAAATTAAGAGTATCTGCACAAGCACTTGGGTTTGGATTCCAGACATCTCATGTCTGATCACAAAACATATATCAAAACAGGTCCCATTTCTGGCAGATAAAGGGAAAAATTTTTTATCTGTTTTACTCTATTTGTCTTCACATTACCCAATGTGTTGAAAAGGGTAAGATTGTATAGTTTCTTCCAATTAGCAAATAAAGACTTTTTAGAATAGATATTATTAACATTTGCTTTCAAAATGCCTCCAGAATATTTGCACCATTAACTGGAGGAACTGGAGACTTAACATTGCAATAAAACAATTCATTCGATTGCTAAGAGAGGGTAGCAGGAGAGCATACAATTTAATCCTGTTTTTGTTGCACATCTTTATAAATGGGCCCCCTTTAGGGCAATTACACATGGGGTGCTTTGTAACCTGTGGGAACCACCTTTCCAGCGGGCAACAAAGCTCATGTATGTCAACAGCCTGAGGGTCATTGACTATGAAGGTTAATAGTTACCTTTGAATAGATCTTGAGAGATGGGGTGAACTGTAGGTTATCTTTCTACTGCTTCCATTCAAGAGAGCAGGTGTAGTACAGCCTAGCAAATCCAGGAAATTGTTTAATATGCCTAGCTAATGTTAAAAGGGCAAAACAGATTATTTCAATACTAAGAGATCTCTCTTTGAGTGTATACTGGAAAATACTATATTTCAGTCAAATAAAATGTAATTCTTCTATCAGCTGTCGCTTCATAAAGCCTTTTTATTAGGCAGATTTCCCATCAGTCTGTGTCATTAACAGATGGAGGCTAATGTCCCTAATGTACTTCTCCCTGTGATGTTTTGTAACTTACCTTTTTTTTTTTAATCATAGTCATAAAACTGAGAAGGCACATCCTCACAATGGAAAAAAATTACATGTGATGCAGTATGTGGAATAGACCAAGATTTCACAAAAAAAATTGATTTTATTTATAAATATAGATGTGTTTATCTAATTTTGGAGCATTAAATTGGCAGTAAGAGTCATTTAGTGGGTTGGATGGTGGTGCAGTACTTTGCATTGCTGCTTGGCATTGTTGGGTATCTTTTGAAGTACCAGTTGTAGAGTTCACCCATATTTGCATGACTTTTCTCCCACTGGTTGGTTTTTGATTAAACAGAACCTGTGATTGTGGCTGTGTGTTGTCTTGTGCAAGCTCCAATGGAGCAGGGTTGTATATCGTATGAACATCTTTTCAAAAGCTCTGTGGCTGATTGCATTACACTGACAAGTTGGGGATGCTGGTAGCTGTAGTTCATAGGACCTCAGTTGACATGGCTTTGTATTTATTACTTCTTCAATGATCACACCTCATTAAACCTTCTGGGGGCATGGGCTCCAATGATCACATTATTTTAAGCCCAGAAAGATTGCATATAATCCTGCTGTGATTAATGAGAAAATAATCTTGCTTTTGCAAGTAACAACCAGTATACAGTGCTCCCTTTGCCTTACTCTGGGTGTATGATATTAATCACGTATTAAACACATTCAATATTCTAGATGTGCACAGAAGGCCAATGCATGCATGACTCTTGAACACTGTTGGTCTTGGAACTGGAAGAGTACCATAGGGGGCCAAGCTTCATGAATGTAAATATAAATTCGGCTCACCTACTAGTAAATAATATTTACCTGACATGGGGAAGCACACATACATCCATTATATGCACTGTTAACTTTTTTTCCCCTGCTTTCTCTTTTCCACTTCATATTTTGAAATGTTCAGTAAATCATGTCTACTAATGATCATGGGTCTTGGGTTTATATATTTAAATGCTCTGCTAGCAGCCAAAGCAGTAAATTACTGTGAGTCTGTTTAAATATTATTTCAGCTACAGTACATTTGCTTCTATTGTTTTCTTTTCCATTAAAGTAGTTAAAAGTACATTTTAAATGATAATTTGTGTTTCATTTACAGCACGTGTATGAATATTAATAGGATGCAAAGTACTGTACCGAAAATCTATAAATAAAACACGTTACCATAAAACACGTTACCATGTTACCCTTTATCAACATCACATTTAAATCTTGCTGGATATTTGTCTTTAGCAGCATAGTATTAAATTACTTATTAAACACGCTATATTAAAAATATTTACTTCCTTGTCTGTCACCCTTCGCTAGTCTGAGATGTAAACTGAGGAAAAGGTCAAGAGATGTGGCACATCACACATTTCTCATTCAAAACTTCTGACATTCCTACTAGAAAAGACACTTAGCAGGTGAAGTTTTACTACCCACCATGGGGTGGGTAGTATAAAAAACATTTTGTGTTGTTGGGGATCACATTTACAAAATATTTCTTGGAACTTGCTAAAAAAGTCAGGGTGGGGAAACGGCCCCTTCTTGCCCCCTTCTGCAGACACCCATGATCCAGACCACTGTTCTATTCCATTACATGAATGTAAAACAGGTCATCTTAAGCAAGGTTTGGGAAATTAAACGATTTTGCTGAGGGGACTAGTATCTTAAAATTACATCACTGCAACTAACCAGTAAGCAGCACTTAGGGTTAAATAAAGTGCTCTTCTGGTAGGCAATTAATAATATTAAATGCGTTACTTATTATTGGTATATTCACTTCGAACTGTCCCTGTAACTCCAACCACAAACAGGTATGAATAATTTGCTTAAATCAGCTATGTAGTTTTATATCAGTTGCAGAATATTCAAAGTAAAGGTTGCTTTTTCTCATGGTTTATAGGTGTGGGTTTTTAATTACAGCCTTATGTGTCTCTTTCTGTATGCTGTCATCAGAGTGTTCTAGTGCAGCCATTTGCAGTGTTTCTGATGTAATGGAATCTGATCTGAAATAAAACATGAAGTAAAAGTGAGAGTCCATGCACATGTCAATCAACCGAGTGAGTCAGTACAAAGAGATACCAGTCTGGGCTTCTATCAGGGCTTCTATTAGTGTTCATGGGCTGGCACTTTGTATGTACTGTATATACCCATGTATAAGCCGAGTTTTTCAGCATCCAAAATGTGCTGAAAAAGTATACCTCGGCTTATACTCGGGTCAGCGGTACCCGACCCGAGTAGCTGAGATTGCAGTCACTTTTAATCATTCCTATACCAACAGTACACTTGGGGAGAGACTGCAATATCCCACAATGCCCTCTGTTGGTTATATGAAAGAATAACAGTGCACCCTCTGTTGGTTATATGAAAGAATAACAGTGACTGCAATATCACACAGCGCCATCTGTTGGTTGTATGAAAGAATAACAGTGACTGCAATATCACACAGCGCCATCTGTTGGTTATATGAAAGAATAACAGTGACTGCAATATCACACAGCGCCCTCTGTTGGTTATACGAAAGATTAACAGTGATGGCAATATCACACAGCACCCTCTGCACATGGTAGTGGGACAGTGGGACAATGCACACAGTAATCCGTTTGGCAATTCTCTGTCACCATCAACTTTGCAAAGAAGTCCGGTTGATCGCTGGGGGGTCGCTTTGGCACAATGTGCGCTGCTGGGAGACAGGGCTGTAGTTGTGTCTAGGCTTATACTAGAGTCAATAAGTTTTCCCAGTTTTCGTAGGTAAAATTAGGTACCTCGGCTTATACTCGGGTCGGCTTATACTCGAGTATATACGGTATGTTGTGTGTATTTTAGATCAGGTCCCATGAATTTAATAATTCAAATGGGTTTAATTTAATTATTAAAGGGTAAACAGATAAATGTTACTGTAATTTTTTTTTAAACCATAAAATTGTCACTTACATTTGCAACAATTTTGCTGTCGCCGGTAAAGTGTTGCTCGAGGCAAGTTTCTCAGAGGTGGAAGCCTTGGAAGTATAAACAACAGGTGTGGCTTTGCCCACAAAGGAGGCACAGTTGAAACGTATTTTACAAACATATTGCAATGTGCATAATGCAATTTTCAGATGCAAATTGCCATGTTTTTTACCCACAACGCAGCATTTTTACCCAGAATTCCAGCATAAATGCAGCAATGCATGATGTTCCGTCGGAGGAACCGAATTGCAGATGTGCATTTTTGCAAATTGGATGCAAAGTTGTAGCTAAAATTTTCACAGTGTGGATTGCATCATTTTTGGTGTACAGCAGTGTTTCCCAACCATTGACTACTGGGATGCTCCCATTGGCCTCAACGCAGGAGCTTCTTTTTGAATTACTGGTTTGGAGGCGAGTTTTGGTTGCAGAAAAATATGTGTACTGCCAAACAGAGCCCCCTGTAGGCTGCAAGTCCACATAGAGACTACCAATAGGCACAGCCCATATTTTTTGCATTCCAGGAACTTTTTTTGTACACATGTTTCCCCCCCCCAACTCATTTTGTATTAAATGTGGCTTATGGGTATATACAGGTTGGGGACCCCAACATTCAAATGGCATTAGCATGGGATTCTTTTGCCACAAGTCTTCCGTGCCTGTAGACTCCACCCACTGTGGGACCTCCGAAATTAAAACAACATTCAGGGTAGAGGAAGGTCCAGGTTTTCTCATCATGGAAAAGTGCAATTGATTCAGCGTAAGAGGCAAGACAGACACAATGGCACTTCAAGTATACTGTAGCTCTGGTATACAATGCAAGGAGTTTGTACCTTTAATGAATGGCATCAACATGTGCTACATTTGTATCCACTCTAGTATGACAGTACCTCATCCTGAGTTCCTAAAAGTCCTGGCATTGCAAAAAATATCTGAGGTTATTTCAGTTTGGAACGAAAGTCAATTCTTTGTATCATTTCTTTTTTTGTGCAATTGCTACATTTGACAGCATGACCTCTGCGCCAATGCTCTTCTACAGCACATTGCATTGGTATTCTTGAGGACACTTTTTAAAATCTCATTTTTTTTCATTCTAATGTGAATTCCAGCTGGTTTTTGTACTTGGTAAATATATTATGTAAGTTTAAGTGGGTGTTAAGTTAAACTCCAGCCTTTGGCGAAATACTAAAACAGTATGAATTTCCAGATCACTATATCACTGGGAGATGGGTTTCCTATATACTCATGACCTCAGGGAGCACAGCTGACTACCATCATTATGATAATCATGGGTGAGATGGGAAAGTTCTGTGTATAACGATTTTAGTCGTTGTTTCAAAGTCTCTGGATTATCCAAGTTGATTATTTAAAAATGGTTTACATTCCTCTTTACCTTTATACAAAATAATGTAGGAACTTGTGCAACTCATATTTTGCAACAGACTTAAAATAGTGGTGGTTGTTGGGTGAAACAACAAAATAATATTTTATTTTGAAGAACTACTTTTTTATTATTTAAAAAAGTTTTGTGGTGGGGGGTATAAGATATGAATACTATTTCTGTTCCTTTAGCTGGTCATGTTTTTGTGGGGATTTCTTCACTATTGTAGGGTTTCTATCAGCAGGGCCAAGCGGATGCTCTAGGCAACCAGCTGGCCACCAAGTCCGCCTTTCCATGCGCTACCGTGCGTGCATTGTGGAAGAGGGGAGAGTGACAGAGGGGAGGTGAGGGAGGGCAGATCGGCAGAGGGGATTGAACACAGACTAGGGGTAGGCAGAAGACCCTTTACCAGCTACCTGCCCAGCTCTCCCCCCCCCCCATCGTTGTGCCCTAGGCAGGTGCCTCTTCTGTTTACCCCTAGTTCTGGCCCTGCCTATCAGTACTTGTTGTATGGGAACAGGCCTTGTTTTAGAACCTAGCAAAATATGTCCCTGTACAGAGTCCTTATCTCACCCACCCAACTGCTCTGCTGTAGGGTTGCTGCTTTTGCCTTGACAGTAACAGCAGTGTGACAACAGCAGCAATAGAAGCGATACAATCACCAGACACTCAACAGCAAGTGAAGCGGTGCGAACCCCTGCGTGTTTATTCAAGTCTTAACGTTTCGGGGACGGACCCCTTCGTCAGACATAGGGGTCCGCCCCCAAAACGTTACATCACAAGACTTATGTATATTGGAGAGGTGCCGACCTCTTTTCCGGACACCAAGCTATTTAATTGGAGAGGCTGGGGACTCAGGAGTCTTTGCTGTGAACAGCAGCAATAACACACATTTAGGGGCAGATTCATTAAGGGTCTACTAGTAAATTTGAATTTCAAATATTTTTTTGGTGTTAAAATTCACACATTCAATTAAAATTTTTAATCCCCCTGATTCCATGCTACAGTGAATGGAGGACGGACAGGAACAAATCCACACCTTTCCATGGGGCTTCCAATTTACACAGGGAGTTGTTGACCAAATGGGGGCAGATTCAAACCACACGCCCCTTCCTATTTTCTTTTGAACACTATGTTGTGCAGATCTCTAAGTTTAATTAAATATTTTTTCAGCACTACAATACTCTGTTTTGTTCTCTGGATAATATTTGTCCATATTAATTGTAAATATTTTAGCTAAAAGCAGAAGGTTCCAGAAAATGAACTAGGGTGGAGACCAGCTTTATGTGGAGGCAAAATATCTTGGAAAAAGTAAACAGAAGAGGTTAAGATTGTATTGTATATTTGATGTGATACAGATGCTACTATGTGTGATGCTTCAGCTTGTGCGAGCACAGAAGAAATTAATTGGGGATACCAGGTGTTAGCCTGTAGGGTAAACATGTGAGCACATAACTGTATAAGGGTTTCTAGTTATGATACCTTTAACTTGATATGGTACATGCAGTAACTCTCTAGAGAAGGATAACGTACTCCTCAAAAGTAAAGCTCAGCATCCCATGTACCAACAACAATTCTCTCTTTAGCAGCTTTTGAGGCTTGAGGCTGTGCTGAGAAATTTAATGAGTGAATATGTTGCATCAACAGAATATACAGAAAAAATGCAGATTCTGCTGTGAAGCATGCATTTATGCAATTCTGTCCTGTGTGTACAGATGCTGTGCATATTTGTTTATACGAAAGATGGGAGGAAGGCAGTGAGTTTGTGAGACACCAGCCTAAGGCTCTCTATAGGTGTTTACACACATCATTTTATTTAATTTAGCTACATTTTTTAATGAAACATATTTGAATGAAACTGTTCAGTATCCATTTGATAGGCAATGTGATCTTTAAAATATATTGATTGAATTGTCTCGCCTTGGTTGGCAAAGGTCAATGTGAAAATATAAATTTAAAAGTTATTAGAATGCAGGAAGTTAGTGAATTATGGAAGCCAGTGACCTCTGTGAACTACGAGTGGGAGTTTGAGAAATATACTGAAATATTACCTTAGCACAGTCACTGACAATTATGTATGCTATATTGCATTTTTTACGCCTCATAATTTTGCAAGGCATCATAACTCAGCTCTTTAACTCCTTTGCTGAAGCAAAAATATTATTCAACTCCACAGGATTTGGGTGTTTGTATATATATACTGAGATCTACTCAATATAAATATATATATATATATATATATATATATATATATATATATATATATATATATATATATATATATAAATTTATATTTACATGTGTAAATAAATATATACATGTACATAAGTAGATATCAGAATATTTAATCTCCATTACTTTTAACATTCTCAACATTACAATTTGCAGCACAGCAGTAAAGAGTGTCTGAAGTTTATTAGAGCACAAGTCACATGACTGGGCACCTGGTAAACTGACTATATGTCTAGCTAGCCCCATGTCAGATTTTAAAATTAAATATAAAAAAAATCAGCTCTTTTGAAAAAAAAGAGTTCAGTGCAGAAGTCTGCTGGAGCAGCACTATTAACAGATGCATTTGGAAAAAACAAGTTTTCCTACAACAGTATCCCTTTAATAATCTGGAACCACTATGTTGTTTCTATACTGTGTCATACAATAATTTGTCCTTAACTGATTGTCTACAAATTTCAACAGTCCCATAAAATGACTGTATTTATGATCATAAAAATTTTCCAAACATTTGAACTAATGGGAAGACATATGTTATCAGCCAAAAAAAACCCGTCATACTCCTTTTCTCTCTGAAGGCCATAAACTCCCACATCTTCCCCTGCCAGTAACAGGTCCTCCAGTTTGTTTTATTAAAAGTACTTTATAGATTGGGAACATTGATAACATTTTATGTCTGTTTTGAACAAAACCTCTTAGATGGACTGGAATCAGATTTCCTGATGATGAAAATCACATCTTTGAAAGAAGCATATAGTGAAAGTTTGACCTCTGTGATGTATGACTTGTATGGTTGCATCAAATTAGAAACTGACCGTGTTCCGCAACTTAACACAATCTTTAAATTTTTTCTTGCTGCCTTTAATTGAAAGACATAATAAACTGTAATAATAAAATGTGTAATTTCATGTCCTTGCACAGCTCAAACTTATATTTCACAATTCAAACCTTCTCACCCCTATCTTAAGAACCGAATGTCCTATGATAGAGAGAAAATCCATTGTACTGCAGTAAGTGAAGAAACATTGGGAATCAACTAAAACATATCGATTGATAGATAGATAGATGATAGATAGATAGATAGATAGATAGACAGACAGACAGACAGACAGACAGATAGATAGATAGATAGATAGATAGATAGATAGATAGATAGATAGATAGATATTCCACAACCTGAAGATAAGTGAGACAGACTTTGTACGAAGGAAATGTGTTATGAGTACCAGTCTATTTGAAATACAGCTGTATTACATGAATTGGCAGATTTATCAAGGGTTGAATTAAAATTTTGAATTTGAAAACTGTCAAATTCATCTGGGGAGTTATTCAAATTTGATTTGAGTATTTAAAAAGATTTGTATTACATTTTCGAGATTTATCATACTCTGGCCCTTAAACCTGCCGAATTGCTGTTTAAGTCAACAGGAGAGGTCAAGGGATCAATTTGGAGTTGTTTGCAGCCTTCCTGACATTCAGGGTTTTTTTCAAATAGAATTCGATTTCGAATACAATTAGAGTTTTCGGGTCGATTTAATTTATCCAAGTTTAAAGAAATTGATTTTTATCACTAAATTTCAATTGGTCGAATTTCAAATTTATGGGAGTTTAGGGGAGTTTTTAAAAACTCACATGAATTCGAAATTCGACCTTTGATAAATGTGCCTCCAATTAAATATTTTAATATTCATTTAAATGAATTTTACAAAATGGTTCTTTTCGCAAGAGCAGTCTATGTTTAGCTACACTTTCTGTTTAGTGCTGCAAAACTAGAGTCCGCTGGCTGTGTATCGTTCCAGGCAACCTAATTATATGCAGTAGTACAAGTTCAGATTTAGCTAATTGCTTCATTTGGAATGCAAGTACAGTAACAGAAGTAGCTAATTAAGCAAAGAATTATGTAATAGAAAATAGTATTGAGTGGCCCCTTTGTCTCACCTTTCTGTACAAAAATAGATGTAAGGCACCAACACAGCTGCTGCTGGCAAGAGTCATAGAATTCTTTGGCGAGGCCTGTTAGTAGCTGGCCGTCATTTCTGGTATCTTGGCCATGAAGCCAAATAGTGAAATTGCCCACAGGACTGCACAGTGACACAAGTGCCAGGAACATACATAGCTGCAGATGTCTTGGCTCCAGGAAGTGCCTTTATATGAGTAAGAAAGTCTCCAGTGTTACTGGACTGTTCTCAAGCAACCAACCTGCTAAACAATAGCAAAAAGCCTTCATGATTAAAAAATCTGAGAAATGTACAATATGTTGTATTAACGAACCTTTTTGTTTTGGTTTAATGTTTTTGCTTTAGCTATTTTTGTATTAGTAGTTAATTTAGTTTAAACCACAACACAAATTATTGGAACAGCCTATGATATTGCCTCATCATCTGAGGCGCCATTTGACTATTCTGTGTCTTTGTATATGTCTCTAGTCCTAACTTATTTCACTGAGTTTTTATTTAGTAAAGCCTTCACTTGGATTCCTATAAACAAGTAGGCAACATGAAGGAGTTCTGTTATACACTGAAAGAAAGCCTAGACTATTAATTTCCTTAAGAATAGAGTGATATTTACATGAAAGGAATGCTTATAATAATGATATCAGAATAATATATTACCTGCCAAAAAAGAGAAACTGCTTTTCATTTAACAAGTTGTTGGAATGCTTCTGTTTTTTTTTTATTCCTGCTTTGATCCAAGTTTCATATCCTAACGTCTGACCGAATGCCGGCTTTCTTGGCAAAGATTAGGAATGCCATTAGAAAGACATCTTTGTGTTAATTAAATGGTACTTAGAAAATCCCCCCCCCCTCCTTGAGTCAGCATGTAAGTAAAATCCAAAAAGTCGTAAATCGAAAAAAGTGTTTTACAGGAGCAGAACTTCCCTGTTGTTCTTGTGTCTAGCGTCCAATATTCCCTAGGTTTTTGTATTCCTGTTTCTGAAGAGCAGTTCTGTTTATACTGTTTGTCTCCATGTGCATTTCTGTAATACAAATAACATATATTATGAAACAAAGGAATTGTCATGTTTTCTTTGGGAAATGGTCCAACAGTGAAGGCTCTACATTTCATAGTTACACAAACGTTTACCCCAGAGGAAACCCATTCTTTTAATATCGTAAAATCAACATCAGCTCTTTTCTTCACCGTTAAAATATTACTAAAATATTACCGTACTAATAAACACAGTGTTTTACCAGTAACTGCATTCTGCCCATTATCATTTTTAAATAAAAAAATCTAAAGTAATTGAAAATGTCCTGGTTTACTATCAGAAAACAATTGAACTAAAAATAATGTTTGGAAAGTGAACAACTCCTTTTTTTTATACTATTTTAGTTTAAGTAATTATTGCATATCATTCTTATGTCTTTAACAGATATTTTCCTACAGCTTGATGAGCCCATGAATAATATTACAACATCACTGGGTCAGACAGCAGAATTGCATTGTAAGGTTTCAGGGAATCCTTTGCCTACAATACGATGGCTAAAAAATGATGCTCCTGTTGTTCAGGAGCCAAGAAGAATTTCATTCCGTACAACCAACTATGGATCTAGATTACGGATAAAAAACCTTGACACGACGGACACTGGGTATTTCCAGTGTGTGGCAACTAATGGCAGGAAGACTGTGTCTACCACTGGAGTGCTGTTTGTCAAATTTGGTAAGTTGGTAGATTTTGTAGAACATTTTTTTTTCTATTTTTATTTTTCTCTAATCTCCCTGTGGTACGAATTTCAATTGTGTGTATATGAAACAAATAAAGACAATATAAACTTGACAATATATATAAGCTGTCCCAGTCCAATTATTCCTAACCATATTCACCCTGGTATGTATGGCTTATCAGATAATTACTTTATGGAGTCAGAGTTAGAATCTATGTCTTGGCACTGGAAATTTATTAATAGATTCATAGTCATTTCCTGAATATAGAGGGCTTGTGTCTGTGCTGTACTATATCTTCCATCACTTAATTTGCTCAAGGGTTGAAGAACAGTATCACTGAAATGTTCCTAAATATTTGTGCCTGCTAACTACAAATGAATTGTCCGTTATTAACTTGTGGTCTGCTTAATTTAGAGCTGTCTAGAAGTGGCCCCCATATGTTGTAAACTAGACCTACTAGCATCATCAGGAAGATCCTTAACATCCTTAACCATAAAAGCAAGCACTATAATACAGGTTCTCTGTTTGGCATTCTGCAATGTAAAGTTCAAGTAATACCATACATTTAATGGTGCCCTAGATTTTCACAGTAAGATGTGCAGTACATGGGTGTTCTAAGATATGTCCTGTTTCTGCTTTCAGGTCCACCACCTACAGCAAGTCCAGGATCAGTGTAAGTAAAAATTCTGCCAGATCTTTTTATCAGCTACTGAAATGTAGGTAATTGGTAGCATAACTCCAGGAACAAAAAGTACATTTGTATAGTCAGTAAGCAAACAGAATGTTGAAGGACTGTAATGTAGTAAAGCATATGTGCCTGCAACACTTTATACTGTATAAGTGAGAGATAAGGAAGTCTCTCTTTGTGCTGCTGAACTTATAGGACCAGTAACATCAATTTTTTTAAAAAAAAAATTTGTTACTATATAGCAAAAAAACTACAAACACAAATTAAACTTTAAAATAGCAAAGCCTTTATTAAGAAATAACTTACAGAAACTCCACTTCCGCTCCTCTTCATAAAAGGCGATGTGTCGCCTACGTTGCAAGAACGGGTGGCTGTTGTGCAGGAGCATGTCTATCTGCCAGGACAGAGCGTATGAGCGTATCCCCAGCTGGCCCCAGCCCTCCCCTCTGTCCTCTTCCCCAGCTTTGAAACCCGGATATGTGGAGCCGCCGCTGGGGAAGCCGCCACCAGGGAAGCGCTATATTTGTTTGATCAGCCTCCCTCAGCCTTCACTGAGGAGACTTCTTTCCCGCGTATGGCTGCCCCTGAGCAGACAGACATGCTCCTGCACAAAAGCAACCCGTTCTTGCAACGCAGGCGTCAAAGCGAACCCACGGAAGCCCAGCACACCACCACTGCCAGGGTGTCTATGTTCTTCATAGAGAATCTGCTGGGCCCTGAACCCAACGCTGTCAGTAGAATAGCCAGGGAGGAGAAATCGAGCGCCACAGGATGGATGGTCGCCCTGTCGCCTTTTCTGAAGAGGAGTGGAAGTGGAGTTTCTGTAAGTTATTTCTTAATAAAGGCTTTGCTATTTTAAAGTATAATTTGTGTTAGTGGTTTTTTTGTTGTTGTATAGTAACGAATTTTTTAAAACTTTTTTTGATGTTACTGGTCCTTTAAGCCAGAGCTACCAGAAGGAACTGTTCAGTTTTTCCACCAACACAGATTATACCTTTACTCTGCTCCTAAATACCTTCAATTCTCTGTAAGGTATGGGAAGTATAGGTGGTTTGGAAGGCGAGACCTCTGCTGCACTGCAGAAAGATTAACCTATATGCATTTGTCAGCACTTAAAGGAGAAACAAACCCTTAATGAAAAAAAACCTGCTATCCCCGTCTGAGAAATGTTTTTTTTAAACTTTATTGCTAAATGAAGTCAGCAAGCAAATAAACATTATGACATTTCAATTTAGGGAATGATGTTTCATAGCATTTTGAGTATGGAATTTTTATTTTTCCACCAAGGGGAAAGAAAGCAAAATGACTACAATCACTGATACTAAAATATAAAAACATGTGAATAACTCCCTGTACATTTTAACTTAACAGGTTAATTAAACTTGAATGAGGGTAATTAGGGCCAGAATATATTTCTTAGACTGCTCTATTAGATGCCCAATCCCTAGTCTCAAAAAAAAATTTCTTATGTGACACAAAGCAACACTTCAATACATAGAATGTGTTTGGACCATCAGTGGAAGGGTAAGAAAGGCTGTTTGACCTGAGCTTTAAAGTTCAGATGGGGCCTCATCCCACCGTAAATTATTTTAATTACACTGTACCCATGAAATGATTGAGTATATAACATACATATTCTCCCACACAATACAACAACACATCTGTTCTGAACTAACTGCACCATTTTTTTTATTATGGCTCTGGGCTTTAGTGGCTGGGGCCTCTCTGGACCTCTGAGAGGCCCTGCATGTAATATGTCATGTCAACTACATATATTCTTCATTCTTCCTACTAGTTCTAGAAGAACAAATCCTAGTTCTTTGTGGGGGAGCTGCTTTGCAAAAATGTTAGGCACAAAAAAAGAGATTTTGGGAGCACATTTACAAAAATGTCCAGAACAAATTATTCCAGTTTCTGTTACCTATACAACATGCTTGCTATTTTGAATTCTTCAGCATGCCATTTATGAGAATATTTAAGGTTTTGAATGCAATATAAAACTATTTATATGTATTGGAAAAGGAATGGTGTTAAAGTTTTTCATTGCCGGTTTTTAATGTTTTCATCACAAGAGAGAGAGATATTTATCAAATGTCAGGAACTTCTCTTAACAATACATTTTCCCTCAGCTTAAATTATTCTAACATCATGAACATTTTTCTTTTTATTGCTTCTGAAAGTTTTTCTTGTTATTGCTGGCTTTTTCTGTCCCAAACATTTAAGAGAACCATTCAGAATAACTCTGTCAGTGATTTTAATTGAGAGCTTCAAGAGATCTTCTAGAGCAGATTTTGGCCATGCTTACACTGGAAGCCTATGAAACTTTTCTTTACAAATTTCTATAAAATTTCCACAAAATTAAATAGATAACATATATTACAGTAACATTTCTGTGGTGATATAGGGTGAAGTTATTATACCAAAACCCCATTCAAGCATATTTATAAATACATTAGGGTCTCTATATCATGCTGTGTAAAAAGTGAAGTAAAACATTACTGATGATGTTGCCCATAGCAACCTATCAGCATTAGATTTCAACAGTTAGAAAACAAAAGCAGAGATCTGATTGGTTGCTATGAGCAACATCACCTTTTTTACTTCTCTTTTTACACAGCATAATAAATACTCTGTTGAATTTGGCATTCTATAGCCTTTACCATGTTTGTGTACTTGTGGGTCCCCACAGAAACATCTAACAGTTTTATACTTTTTTAAAGTTAGCAAAGTTTTGTTGTTGTATGAGAGAAACTTAAACCTTCCTCCAAACTTTCTATAAATGGTATGCCATAATGGTGTCCTTAATTAGCATGTGGGCCCTGTACCTAATTTAGCAAATATAAAACCATACGTTTCATAGGATCAAGAGCAGTGATCCATAACCAGTGGCAAACAACAAAACAAGTTGATTGCAATTCACTTTGATGTTGCTCCCATCTGTTTCCTAGCAGGAGGCTACTTTTGAAATGGCAATCTTAATGGGTCACCACAGAAATATAAATGTTAAGGCTTACAGGGGGCGTCCATAGATATTGAACCTATGAAGATAGGTGCGATTTTTTTGCGGTCTTCTGCATTCTATAACTATTAATTTACTTTTTTTAAGTAAAAAAAAAAGCCAAAAGTGTCTAGAAACTTTTTTCACCAACACGTTTTATAAACCAACATTTTGGTTGATGATTGAGATCTTACCAGTTTTTGAATGACAACGCATTGGTGAATGAATTGCTGAGTGACATCTGCTAGTATCCACTGGCCACTGGGTGATACCGAGAGTTGTAGTTTGTTTACAGCAGCAAGGCTGTCATCTGGACACCACTGATGTTAGCCCAAGTTAGTCCAGCCTGTGTGAATATACCAGTATAAAAGGCTTACTAATGGCAGACTCTTTACTTGGCCTAAAAACTAGAAGATTTCAATGAGATTTTAGAAGATATTGCACGCAACTTGACTTTCAGAAAGGTCACATTGTCCTTGAATTTCTAAAAGTATGAATCTATACAAAAATAAATTATGAACACAATTATTTCAAGTGCTAGTTAGCTCTGTTACAAGCATTTGTTTTAGCTAAGTATGGAATTTGTATTTTCCAGTGCTGCTGATTAAATAATTTTAGCTTCCTTGCAGATGAAATTAATCAGTGTTGTGTGCTTGAAACACCACCTGGACAAAATGTAACTCAATATGAAACCAAAAGAATGAAACACTTTTTCTTATAACAATGCAGTCAGTTGTTCCTGCAGCCATATCAGTCACACCAAGGGGAGCTTGGATTTGTTCTATGTTGCACATTCTGTTTAGCTGCCAGTGACTCAAAATTAGTCCAATGAAAATATAAAATAGTGTACTAAATACCCCCAGTACTATTAATGTAGATTTCAGGGTACATTACAATGCCATCATAACATGATTTGCTTATTATGAAAACTGTTGACCATCACCATAAAACACTGACAGTTTCCAGATGATCTGGCTCTGTATTTGGAACATAGTATAAAATAATACATCAAAATCATATTATGGTGTGCTCTGTAATATATTATTACATTATTAAAGTATTCATTATCATGCTATGCAACATTGCTACAGACTTCAATGCAAAATAATATAGAAGGTGCAACTCCCACTTGCTTACTTAACAGAATATATAGCAATTTAGTGCATTCTAGGTGTTACTGTTTCCATTGCATGGTTCATATTGTGTGTTATGTCTTTTTCTAATTCTTCCCTCTTGAATATGTTGTCCACCTTTGCAAGTATTCATAAAAATGCACACAATTAAGCATGTTGCATGCAGAGTTTTCCCCATAATTTTAGTAAAACCACAAAACTCCCATCCACATGTTTACCTTATTTATCAATAAATTAACTGGAACAAATCTGGTGCAGGAACATACTCACTAAAACCGTGAAAAAAATCGGATTGACACCTGAAAACTCAGACTTTTTCGGATTATCGATTGAAAACCAAATATTTTTTGGATTCTCGTACGAAACTGGGCGCAGATCATGATCTCTTCCAATTGTGAAATGGACATCTGCCATTGACTTCTACATGACCTAGACAGGTTTTAGATTGAGTACTTTTTTATCCGAGCTTTAACTGGGTTTACCTTCAATCACTTTTTTCAGTTCAGATGGTTTAAGATCGTTCACCAGAAATAAAGACTTTTTACTTTCTATTTTTCTATTGATGACCTTTTTTCTAACACTGAAGTGTAAAGTTTCATTTTTCACCTTCAAAACTGGCTCTGGGAGGGGGGGGGAGAGTTGCTGTGATATGTTTAGTTGGTACATTTGTTATCTTTGTCCTTGCTGAGCAGAATCCCTGAGTTTCAGTAAAGGCAGCTGTTAGAATTGATACAATAGTTGCTAATATTCCACAGATACTGATGAGAAATCTATCAACTAATTGTATCAACTAAATGTAGCAAATTGTAACAGTTCATATGCTCCTAGATTACTGAGCTGTCTGACTGAAACACTAGAGACAGGAAACTTTTGAATTATGGAAATGTACGCAACAGAAAAACATGTTTTCTGAAAACAACAGAAAAGAAAAAAAAGTTTTTGGAAGGTAAACAGCCTCAGGGTTTAATAAATCATGAAAAATTTGAGTTTTGGGGTGTTATCCTCTTTAAAACTCCAACCAGAGAAATCAGACTTTAGTAAATAACCCCCATAGTGTGTGCATGAAAAGCAGTATACAATGCTTAGGCACTAATTAATGGCTATGCTGTTAAATCACAAGTAGACAAGTATATATACAATATTCAATATCATCCAGCACTCACAGGACTTGATACATAAAACAAAAAAAATCTGTATTCTTTTTTTTTTTTTTTTTAAACTCAGGTAGTTTATTGAAATCATAAAGAGACAAATAAAAAAAACATAGAAGTTCTTACATCAAAAGCATAGAGAAAACACATCGCTGTTCATCAAGTCAAGTATAGAATACACGCATGTAGTACAAGGATAATGCACTATACAACAACATCTTTGCTAAGCACCACATAGGAGAGCAACATGAATCACAATGATACATGAATATCAGGGAACATGTAGCGAAAAGCATCACAGTCATATTAGCAACATATCTCTGAAACAGTTATTTACCCAACAAGCAAGCGATTATGTGGGAGAGGGAATACATCCAACCAAGGACCCCAAATTTTACTAAATTTAGTAGGGACCCCCCTTTTAATATAGACCAGTTGTTCAATGTTGGATATATCCATCATGGTTTGCTTCCAACAGGCAAATGTAGGGGGAGCGATGTTTCTCCAATTCTGAGTAATGAGTCTCTTGGCCAATAATAAAGCCTCCTGTAAGAAGAGCAGCTGGGGCTGATTAAGTTGAAGATCCTGTAAAATAGCCAATATACACACTTTTGGTGACCTATCTATCTTTATGTGCATAACCATATCCAAAGTGTCTAATATAGATCCCCAGTATGACACAATCTTAGTACAGCTCCACAACATATGTAGAAGAGACCCCTTTTCTAGGGCACATCTGGTACAAAGATCAGGAGTGTCAGCATTAATAAGATGTAACCTGGCAGGAGTATAATATGCTCTATGAAAGATATACAATTGGATGGTACGAAGTCTATAATTAGGGGAAACCAAAAGGATAGACTCTTGAAAAAAATCTGTATTCTTTACTCTTTAAATGCACTTCCTGTGTGGATCTGTATAGCGCATGCGTTGAAAGGTGCCTCCAAAGACTAACGAAGCTGTAAGAACACCTGTAACATTTGGCTTTCCAGCTGTAGCTGAACTACACTTCCTTGCGTCCCCCTGCTGAAAGTGCATCAACAGCTGGAGAGCCACAAGATAACTTTACTGCACATCCTCACAGATGTACCGACAACAGCTCTTTTAACTTGTACGTAAATGGATATTTTATGCTTGTATATATATATATATATATATATATATATATATATATATATATATATATATATATATATATATATATATATATATATATATATATATATATATATATATATATATATATATATATATTGTGACAAGCTGGCGGCTTGACCACGTAACTTTTAGGGGGGATTAGTCAATGGTGAGCAGGCAGCATAGGAGAAAGGAGCATAAAGACAGGGACACACAGTTTCTTCAAGGAAAACAAAGGTTTATTTTCCAACTTTAACATACACCGTCAATAATGCACAGACCCAGGGGTGACCATTTTCAGGATACAAAACAAATCATAAAAATAAAACCTAGCCCACTGGGCACTACCTTCACACTTTGAAGCAGTCCCTGACTAGACTGGGCCCCTTGTGGACAAACAGCACAAGAAATGGTTTGGCTCACCCCTGTACTCACAGGACTCCTTCCTGTAGTGCTTATTCAGCCTCCTGGCTTCCTCACTCTCTTCACAATATCTCTGTGAGAGTCACGGGCTCCCTCTGCTTCTTGCAGTAACAGGCAGCACTCCCAGCTCCTCTGGGAGTTCCTCACACAGCCAGGTCTCCTACCTGCTGTGCCCTGTTGAGAGACACACTCTCCCATTCCAATCAACTTTAAATAGTCTTTCCACAGGACAGCTTTCCTGTGGAAGGTGAACTCCAATCTCTGGACTGGCTCTATGGAATGGAGTCCCTGACTACTAAAGTCTTTAAACAGAGCGCTGATTCTCTGTTTCATAACTCCCTTCCTGGAGCCTATCTCAGTCCCTGGGGCGAAATTAAAGGCTAGAGTGACCTTTTTCCTCCTTTTCCTAGTCACTCTACCACATATCCCCCCTCTCTGCTTCAACCCGTAGGGGTGAGCACATTGAAACCCTAATAGAAATTCTTTTTCTCTTAAAAGGATTTCTATAAGTTTCCTCATGTTTTCTTTCCTATGCATGAGATCCAACACACACATCTCAATCAGGGATACCACATGCATGCTTCTTTGTAAGGCTGAGTGACTCTCAAGCATGACCATGTACTTGCACTTTTGCCTTACTTTAGTCACCCAGGTTCTCCTACTTGACTTTTGGGAGTTCCTTTTGGATGAACCCTTCAATGAAAACGTATTATTGCTACCACATGAATCTGACACATGTGTCTCTATGGGAGCGGCCACACACACTTCCAACTCCTGAATTTTATTTACTAGGGAAGACACACACACTTTGGCATCTCTGTTACCATCATGCACGCTTTTCATTTTAGTTTTACCCACTGCCTGGGATATAGGGTGTCCTTCCGCAACTGGCAATGATGGGTTTTTAAACACACTGAGGGCTTTCACTTCAAGCCCATGGCCAACAGTTTTAGTCTGCCCTCTGGTTGCATCTTGCTCACAGACATGTGTTATACAGCCAGACACACACTCAGTCACATGCTCAGGGTTAGCAAGCAACTCACATTTGGGATCACTTGTATTGGGACCCAACGCATCTTCTTTCAGACAAACAGATTCTGAGACTTTTTCCATGGAATGTAACACAGGAGTCATGACTTTGCTTTCAACCGCAATCACTCCATGTGGCTTATCCCCATTGACAGCCATGTTACCATTCTCCATCTCAGCACACTCGGGTCTGTTCACATTCACTGTTTTACCGGCAGTCTGTGCCGTTAAGCTACTCTCAGGCACACTCCACTTCTCAATAGAAGGCACACATTTTACTGGGGAACTTGTTACTTCACAAACCTTTCCCTCTACAGCACACTGTGTTTCAACTCTCACACTGGAGAACAGTTCTGTGGTTGACACCTGCACACACACAGATTCAGGAGGCAATCGTACATTTTTATCACTCGCTTCCTCAGACATACCGTCTGGCTTATCACCATTAAGAGTCATGGTACTATTTTCCAAACCATCATTTGCATTGACTGTGTTCACACACACAGCTTGGCAGTCAAGGATTTCAGGTCGCTCACCTGACATACTTTCAGGTGTCTCATTCCCACAATTCGGCTTGCATACTTCAAACAGCCTTTGTATTGCAAAATATAGAGCACAATTGTCTGTAACATGCTCTATACTAAAACAGTGGGCGCACCTTTCCCTTTCAATAAGCCCAGTCAAGTTATCCATACCACCTGACTGAGACTGCTCATTTGTACACCCATCCTCATAAAGACTTTTGATAGATGAGCTACTGCAGGGAAACAAAGGGTTACCATCTATTTGCTTTAACTCCTTGTTTGCTAAAGTATTTGAGCTTTCTCTGCTCAACAATTCCCCATGCAGACTTTCCACATTTGCTGCAGTTTCTTGCACCAGAGTTGCAGTCTCATACTCATTCACACTGGCAACATTTAGGTTTGTTAAATTAGGCTTTAAACCTTCCAGCCTTTGCACTGCAGAATTCACCTCTGCTAGGGAAAAACTCACTTTGGGGGTCACCCCTAAACTTTTTACTTTGGGTGTTACTTCACACCCCACAGTCACACACATAGGATTCACATCTGGACATTGGTCAGCAAAATTACGCATAACATTTTGCATAGAACAGACATTATTAACCACCTGGTTTGATTGCTCCACATCTAAACCTTTGTGGATTCCCCACAACACCCAGAATAGGGGAAAGTCTGTTCCCAGAACAATTTCCACCTCCCCCTCACTGGCAACTACGAGGGAGTGAACAACTGTCCCTTTGGTGGTTTCAAAAGACAGACATACAGTCGGTTCAGAGTTCACTTGCATCTCCGGGAGCTCCTGCCAGGGTAGAACAAACATTAACAGTTCATGCAACACCAACGACTTAGTTGAGTTAATGTCCAGTGTGACCCACAGTGAAATCCCATTCACTTTCACCTCTATTGACTTTTCAGCAGTACCTTTAACAGGCACAGTGCACTCTGATTGCGCACTTAACTCTTTAGGTCCCAGGACCTTTCCTTTCCTCCCACAGTCCCAGTCTTTTATCCCCCCAGCCTGCTGTTCCCTTTCCACCACCCCTTTAAGAACAGTCTCACCATTCCTGAAGGGCATCAGACTCTCTGGAACTGCTGGGGATAATCTTTGGCCAACCTTGCCAGACTGGACTGTGAAACCAGCATACCCTCTCTCCTTGGCATGCTGCACTTGTGCCCACCGCCTGGGCTCCAACTTTGGGGTACCGCCTCTTGGGACCCAGTTAACTTGCTTGGATCCAGACACAGTGACTTCCATTGCCACTCGCGAAGTCTCCCTCACTTCCTTTGGCATCTGTTGAAAACACACAGGTCGCTGTACCTTTAAGGAAGCTTGCTGGAAGAACTCTCTCTGTGGTACACAGAAAAAATTAGTCTTTTCCTCTAAAGACTTTTCAGGAGCTGCCACTGCTCCTTGCAACTCACAGAAACGCTCACGTTTCACTTTTGGGGCATTTTGCAATCTCTTCCCCATTGGCATCTTTACCACATTTGGCGCGCAGACTCTCTCCCAATCGTTGTGGAACTGCATCCACCAGTCACCACCTTGCTGTTCCTGTTTCTTTAACACGGCCCTCACAGCCTCCTGCTGAACAGCTGAAGAAATGGGATTAGCAGCACCAATTGCCATATTCACAGGCTTATAGGTAAAGTCTCTTAGGCTCATCAGCCCTTTAAACAGGTGTATGTCTTTATTGCTCCTTGTTTTGCCCGCATCCGAAACACCATATGTGACAAGCTGGCGGCTTGACCACGTAACTTTTAGGGGGGATTAGTCAATGGTGAGCAGGCAGCATAGGAGAAAGGAGCATAAAGACAGGGACACACAGTTTCTTCAAGGAAAACAAAGGTTTATTTTCCAACTTTAACATACACCGTCAATAATGCACAGACCCAGGGGTGACCATTTTCAGGATACAAAACAAATCATAAAAATAAAACCTAGCCCACTGGGCACTACCTTCACACTTTGAAGCAGTCCCTGACTAGACTGGGCCCCTTGTGGACAAACAGCACAAGAAATGGTTTGGCTCACCCCTGTACTCACAGGACTCCTTCCTGTAGTGCTTATTCAGCCTCCTGGCTTCCTCACTCTCTTCACAATATCTCTGTGAGAGTCACGGGCTCCCTCTGCTTCTTGCAGTAACAGGCAGCACTCCCAGCTCCTCTGGGAGTTCCTCACACAGCCAGGTCTCCTACCTGCTGTGCCCTGTTGAGAGACACACTCTCCCATTCCAATCAACTTTAAATAGTCTTTCCACAGGACAGCTTTCCTGTGGAAGGTGAACTCCAATCTCTGGACTGGCTCTATGGAATGGAGTCCCTGACTACTAAAGTCTTTAAACAGAGCGCTGATTCTCTGTTTCATAACTCCCTTCCTGGAGCCTATCTCAGTCCCTGGGGCGAAATTAAAGGCTAGAGTGACCTTTTTCCTCCTTTTCCTAGTCACTCTACCACAATATATATATATATATATATATATATATAAATGAAAGGCATTAATTTTCATGGGTATACTGTTTAGTGGTGTCATGGAGTGCAGCTATATAGTGACAGTTTTATGCTTTGGAGAGTTTTATTGACCTAGAACTCTTGACTTTATGTATACACTTTTTTGACAGAGCTGTTCCTATACCTTTGATATACTGCCAGATTCAATAATTGTTGTATGCTAATATTGCCCAAAATATCTCCGTTGAGGTCTAACTATATAATATAATAATATTTTTACTAAAACAGAGTGACTGGTTAGTGAAACAACAACTTCTGTTTAGAGCACATGCAGCATCTATCATCTTCTTTTCTGTATAACTTAATATACCCTTTGGGACACTGTACGTATTTCCCCTGAAAAAACACATTACAACAGCACAGCTGAATGTGTGCAAAGAAATCCCTGATTTCCATATTCAGGTTAGCTTGGGTGAAGTTATCATTCACTACACATGAAAATGCGTCATTACTTTCTCAAATCTTTCACTTCACAAACATGAAAGAGCCTAAACTCTTTTCATTACAGCAGCTGATCATAAGAATATGTGTATTTATGACTTTCTACAGCCCTTCTGTCTAGTAATAGCTTGAAGAATGCATAGAAGACTGCATTTGTATCCTATAAAATATATCATTGTAAACTGTGCATAATGATGACACTTTTGTCATGTGGCTTATTGAACACTGGGTATTATAAAAAAAATATATATAATAGGGCACCCCAGGGCTTTATATAATATATAGGCACAAATGGCTGGTGTCTAGGGTCCATTCTTTATTATACTGACCCCTTCCTCTTTGTTCTTAACCTGTATAGGGTAAGAATCTAAAATTTTGTAAAACATTTCCCCATAATTTCCCTACACACAATTAGGCAAAGAATATATGTGAGGTTAGAGGGCTTGTGTTATTATATGGATGACACTGCAATAATTACTCTGTTAAAGCTCATTCAAAAACCATGATTAGCTACAGGGAGGAGTCAGATGCAGATACCCGACTACAAAATGGCACATTGGGGTTGTTTTATTAAAAGTCATGCTTCGAGAAAATTGTGATGAAAAAAGGTGATGCCATTTTTATTTTGAAAACTAGTTTTACGAACTTAAAGAAGATTTATCAATTCTCATCAAGTACTAGGGGAAAAAAAACAATATATAGAACTTAGTACATCTGTATGTTGCATTTATTTTAAAGGGGTTGTTCACTTTCCAAACACTTTTTTTCAGTTGAGTTGTTCAGATTGTTCACCAGAAATTAGAACTTTTTTCAATTGCTTTCCATCTTAATGTAATGTTCCTGGTCACAAATAGAAAAATAGAAAGTAATTGGAAAAAAAGTATTTATGTCTGGGGAACTATCTGAAAAACAACTGAACTGAAAAAAAGAATTTGAAGGTGAACAACAACTTAATGATAATTACTTATGACGTTCTCTGGCTTTGGTTTTATTTAATTTGTTTTTAAATAAATGTGTACATTTTTAAGAATCCAAATTTGCCTTGTATAAGGCTATTCAAAAATAATTTCTAAATTTATTAACAAAGTAATATTGTATAAGCTTATTAAATGCAAAAAAAGTTGAGTTAAGTTTCAGAACTAGGAGATTTTACATATGCTTGGATATAAAATATATAAAAGCTGGACTGTAAAACTGCCACACTTTGACATGGCAATAAAAGTGTATGTTTAATTCCAGATGGTTTGATATATATAATCTCAGCAAGTGCTTGTATGTTTAATAGGAAGCGTCTGCATGTCAGTTTGAGCTTTTGGATCTCTGTGTCTATGGAAGTGTCTAGCCGTGGATCATGCTGTGAAAGTGTTGCAAGTAGGCAGGATTCACTGGTTCAGATTACAGACAAAATTAAAAATGTCATGTTTTGATAACATTTCTTTTTTTCCATACTAAAAACAAAAAGGTGCCATTTGGTGTAGTACACAGATGTGCAGAGGGTTCTTTAGGAAGTATGTATAAAAGCATTGGGTTTGATTCCTGTGTCCTACTCTTTATACTATCAAATGGATAGTCCTGTGTGTACTTAGGATAATTATATAATACTTTAGGTGCAATAATGCTTAAAGAATAAAGAAACCCTAAATCAGTATTTTTTAACCCAGTCTGGTTATCCTTATCAGAAAAAAAGTAACACTGTTATTTTCAGTGATGCATATTTCATTGGTCCGGTGCATTTATTTCCAGTTACTCAAATTGTTGTTTAATTTGAGGTCACAATCTTTCTAATTGCCTACCATACCCTTACTGTATAATTCAGGCCTGGGCTGGCAATCTGTGGGTTCTGGCAAATGCCAGAGGGGCTGCTATAAGGTGCCATAGAAGGTCAGTATTTAGTGGGCTGGTGGGGGCTATTTGAGCCTCTGTGTGGGCTGATTGGGCCTCTGTGTACCTGAAATTCCAGGGGCTATTTTAATTCTCTGACCTGGTATAATTCCTTTACTAGAACACTACAGCATGGATTATAAGCAGCCCAGGAGGCAATCGCTGAAATCATTGGGTGTGTGGCCAATTAAAAGTGGCCAGTAATTAAAAATTCCAGGCAGAACATTGTTGTGGACATCTCGTCATTTTAAACTTTATTTCAGCATTTAGCCAAGGCAGATACTTCTCTTTTTAGTAGATAATCCACTGATATATTTCCTGATAAAATTGCCCGTACTGTGTGTGAATGTGATACCGACCTCTAGGCAGTATCTGTATAAATGCCTTATGTAAATAGCAGATGAAAATGTATTTCAAGTAAAGAAAGAGAAAGCCTTATAAGGTCTATTGGAGAATATGCTTTATGGAGCTGTGAATTTTTTAAATGAGCTGAATCTTGTATTATAACATTGTAAAAAGTGTTTAAAAATAACCATCCGATCCTTGAATATGAACTAATGGCACGCTGTTAATACATTTTTTCTCATAAAAGAGAGACTTTTAGCTTTGGCTTAACTAGATGAATTAAAGATTACAATTCTTATAAGGAAGAAACCGATTCTAGCTGTGTATTTAATAAACTTTGATCAATGAGATGTGATTTCTGCACTCACACTCATTCACTTGTCATGTGAAAGAGGAGCAATCTAGTGGCAGCTATTTAAGAACCATAGCACAGATTAGTCCCAGATGTGGGCCAAGGTTTAATTGACCAGTGGCTGAGGGATTGGACAGGTTTGGAACCGTTGTGACATTTGTAAAATCGCTGTTTTGCACCAAGGCCCAGTTATTTTCTAGTCACCGTGACATATGACAAAAATACTAACTCCAGTTCAAAGGATCGAAAAAAAGGCCTGCAGCCATGTGTTTTTATATGGTCACACACCTCCTCGGTAACATCTAGGGAGAGAAGGACTACTGTACTTCGCATACATTTTAATTGTTAATTGCAAATGGAAAATGACAATATTTCACTCCCTTCACACATGAAACCCGACACCCTAATACAGACACAGTTGTGTAACATCTAATATAAATCACAAGGAACAGCAAGAAAACAAAGAGAATCTATATCAATAATTAAGTTAACTACCCACATTCTGGTGATTTATCTATGTGCTTGTCTTTTGTTAATATGTACTGGAAGCCCTACACTATTTTTCTAGTGGCTTCATTTCTGCATTTATGTATGAACTTAAAGTTAGGAACTTAAACAGCCTTTCCAAATGGCTGCAGATAAATGTGCTGAGATACAATGGACTATATGAACAAAAATGCAGACAGGGTAAACAATTAAATGTTTTACTTTTTTTATGAAATAAAAAAACCTTAATTAAATCTTCGCAACTCCTGCTTCCTCCCCATTAGCTAGCTAGGTGGCTGATAATAACTTGCCAGTTAATTGCAGAGAAAGACCCCCACCTTCTCTAAACCATTGATGAAAAGCTCAAATTTGCTTTCATATATGATAGAAAACTGAAATAAGCCAACAAACTTATTACATCGAATTAATAATTATATATAATTGTATTATTCAACAAATTAGAAATATCATCCATAAGGAACATATATATGAACTGTAAAAATTGTTGAACAAAGACAGAAAAGTAGGAATGAATAAAGAAGAGGTAAGATATGGTGAGCATGACTAGGATCCAAATTAGGGTAAAATAAAAACATTACATTATGCTTACACTCCAGAATGGCATTATTACATTATTGAATCAGCGCACTTAAATAAATGTCCACAGGAACCAAATTTGTTTTGATGAAAGGAACCCTGGGATCTGATCACAGTGGCATAACATTATAGGGAGCAGGCCCTGAAAACTTCTTTCTCCCTAAAAGTTCTAATTTCGTCTACTGGATTTGTTGGGGCAGTTCTTTTTGTCATCAGAAAACTGTACTGCTTTCTAAAGGATACTACAGAGCTACTGTGAATTGGTACTAACCTGGAATGTCAAAATGTCTTCAAAGTTGTTGAGAGCAAAATACATTTTTGCAGCACCCACAAGGTGAGCCTGGAGGGCTACAGTTTTGCCATGGAATGCCCCGTGGGCTCAGCTGCAAGACATTTGGATATCTAGAATTTTTCCCAAATCAGCAGCGTTATCTTTTTAATTTTTGAATTTGTGACAATTCCATCATACTTGGGGAAAACATATTAGCTATTGAGCAATAATTTGTTGCCTCACTCAATAATCATCCGAGTTCACAGGGTATAGTTACGTTACTGACAAGTTGGGTGTAGAAACCATACATTTTACACAGTCCATCTGGCCATATGGTATCACTGGCCACTGACAGAATAAGTTATTTAAATAGGACCTTACACATATACAGTAAAGAAACTCAGCTAAACCATTATTGGGATAAAATAAAGGCATAATGTTAAAATAACCAATATGCAGAGGGGCAAAAGTAAATTAATTAACTTGTCCTGCTAAAAAAGTAAGTGTCCTGTGATATATATAAAAAAATAAGGCCAAGGTCAGTTTCTTAAATAAAATGCAGAAACCTTGAAATGTATACAATATTTGAGGGGTTATTTATCAAGGACCGAATTTATCTCAATATCGGCTGTTACAAATTCCGATCTAACCCGCTCGCGTTTTTAACACTTATTTATTATTACATTTTCCCAAAAATTACCTTTGTGGGAAAATCTCAGATTTTCACGGGTTTTTTGCGAATTTTCCCCAAAAAAAACTTTTCACCCGAAAGCTCTGAAAACATAGTGAAATTGGCCGAAACCTAAGACACAACCAAAAATTTATGGGACTGTTCCCATTGACTTTTATGCAACCTCGACAGGTTTGAGATGCCGTGTTTTTATATTCAGGCTTTTTAGCCCTCTTGGTTTAATAAATTCCGAAAAATTAGTGTTTTTTTTTAGCCTATTCTAACACAAAAAATCAAGAATTTTTCAGATTTCGGGGAATTTCGGGTATTCAGAGCTTAGTAAATAACCCCCTAAGGGGGTTATTTATCAAGGTCCGAATTTATCTCAATATTGTCTGCTGCAAACTCCGATCTAAGCCGCTCGGGTTTTTAACACTTATTTATTATTACATTTTCCCGAAAATTTGCTTTGCAGTAAAAACTCAGATTTTCACGATTTTTTCGGACTTTTCATCCTAAACCTCAGATTTTTGCCCGAAACCTCTGAAAACTTCGGGGTGTGGCACAAGATCAATAAAATCATTGGGACTTCACCTATTGACTTATATGCAACCTTGACAGGACTGAGATGCCGGAATTTCAGATTCTGAGTTTTCCAGCCTCTGGGTTTAATAAATTACGAAAAATTTGTGATTTTTTTAAAGCCCGATTGTATTAAAAAAAATTGTGATTTTTGCATTCGGGGCTTAGTAAATAACCCCCTTAGTGTAACAATGTCATTAGTAGTACCAGCTGGCAGTTTTTTTACCAAATAAGTAAACACTACCTAGTAGAATAATTATGTGAAGGCGCACAGTAATTAATTTAAGCACAGTGATTGATTAAGGAACAGGCAGTCGTGTAAAGAGGTTGCATTTTTAGTTTATAATGTATAGAATCCTCCTAGGCCCCAGGGCTTATTTCTGGACCCATCTTTAACTACAGCTCTTCACACAAAGATTCTTGGAGCCTGCACGTACATTCTAGTTTTTGGCTTTGTTAGCGTTCCCTCAGCCCTTTCTCACACTTCGCTATCAATAAGTTTCAAGCATTACGTTTACGAGATATAATTAAAGCTGCTGACAGCATTAGATACATCAGCTTGTGTTTAGTGTTGTTGCTGCATCAGCTATTTATGATGACAATACTGGTGATGATCATGTAGGTAAAATAATGGATATATAAACTGGAATGACTGCTGTGTAAATAAATGTATGCAGATTTGCCTTTTCTGTTCCCAAAGTAGGATTTCTGTCTGTTTCAAACTATTCTTTATCCTTGTAACTCACAAGGGACGCAAAATAAGAAGACGCCTTCCAATATTTTCTGGTGTACTTTTCTTTGGTCCAAGAGTAGCATTATTGGAAAATAATTAAAACTGATGGACTCTGTTTTTATTAGATTTATTGTGTTAATATTTTACTATGCAACCAACAGGAGGGAAGGCTTTTATCAGTGTTGATGCAGGACAGATGGATGGCAGTTCAAGCTTGTTTGAGTTGACTATGTAAACAGCAACATGTCTCATAAGTGGGGTGGTGACCTCCAAACAGGACCCAGGTGATGTTTTTGCAGCCCTTAATATTTGAAAAAATCCACATCCTTATTGAGGCATTCTGCGTATTTCAGGGAAACTACCTTGATTATCAAAAGTATGAGTTTATTTCAGTCCTGGGCAAAATTTGCTAAGGATGTACCTTGATATCACTTATTTTAACTTCCAGACCTGGCTCACTTTAGACAAAGGGCAAATTGGCTCCCAATACTGCACTACAGTATATACGTCAGCATCAACCGGACTAGCCCCAATATGTAATATAAGATACAATGTTTGCTCAGGAGGTATAATAGTGCATAGCATCCAATAAGATATTGTATACATATATACATACACAGTACAGTATCATGTTGTACAAATACCCCTTGGTATCTTAAATGAATTTAAGTGTCCATACCTCTAAAAATCCTGTGTTTAGAGGCAAAAGAAGTGTCATACCAAGGAAAGTGAGTCACGATGACATGTATTTGGTTACTGTTATGATGTCAGCATGTCTTCAGTGGCAGTTAAGAAATTATAGGGCTCATTTACATCCGCAAGCGCAATTGTGCTCCCACATTTTTCCCTGAAAAAAGCACTCTTTGCACTAGTTGCGCTCAGTCCTTTTTGTCTTCAGTTCTGAATCAGGCTCTACTGTGCCTATTGACGCTGTGGAATCCTAGAGCTACCATCACCTCTTGACCAGGGTTTAGCTCCAGGGTTCTCTCTGTACTCAGTGAGAGGCTTTGAGGTTCAGGGGGTTACAAAATGGTTCATCTGGACTTGTCCAACAGTGTAGACCCTTGGATGCTGGAGCCAATGGATATGGTCCTCTCAGCCCTCCTCTAAAACTCTGTGTAGGTCCTTAAATCTGTTTTCATGCAACCAATTACTAACCTTTATATAATAAAATGAATGAATCAGGACTATAAAGCAACAGTTCTCCATTTCAAATTGCCATTTCAAATTGGCACTCTCACATCCAGAAATTAGTCCACAAATTAGAAACAAGACTTTATGCACCTGATCATAATTACATAGTTACATAGTAAGTTCGGTTGAAAAGACACATATCGATCAAGTTCAACCTTTTAGGTCTATGTATAACCTACCTAACTGCTATTATTATCCAGAGGAAGGAAAAAAACAAACATTTGAAAATCCTTCCTGACTCCAAGATGGCAATCAGACCAGTCCCTGGATCAATTGTACTATGAGCTATCTTCCATAACCCTGTATTCCCTCTCACTTGCTAAAAAGTCATCCAACCCCTTCTTACAGCTATCTAATGTATCAGTCATCACGACTGATTCAGGGAGAGAATTCCACATCTTTACAGCTTTAACTGTAAAAAAAAACCTTTTTACTGACCTCATCATAAAAAGCAATTTGTCTGACATGACTTATCCTCCATGAAGCCATGCTGATTGCTGCTCATAATGCCATTCACCAGGACAACATTTTGAATGTGATCCCTTAACAAGCCTTCAAATAATTTGACCATCATGGATGACACACTTACTGGCTTATAATTGCCAGGTTGAGATCGTAATTCCTTTTTAAATATAGGAATGACATCAGCTTTCCTCCAAATCATAGGTGCTATACAAGATGAAAGAGAGTCTGAGAAAATCAGAAATAGAGGCCGGTCTAAAACTGAACTAAGCCCTCTTAGAACCCAATGGTGTATTCCATCTGACCCTGGTGTCTTGTTCACATTAATTTTTAGTAAAGCTTTATGAACCATATCCAGAGTCAGCCACTCGCTAGTTTGAGGTGAGCAAACAGTGCAGCTATGAGGTGGGTCTTGGAACTGGGACTCCTCTATTGTATACACTGAAGAAAAAAACTGATTTAGCACATTTGTCTTTTCAGTATCTGTTACAGCCATGTGGATACCATTATTTATATATATTTATATAACCCGCTTTTTACTATTAATATACTTTTAATATACACATTTCTGGGTCATTAGAAATAACTAGATCTAGAATATCATGGTTTCTGGTTGGCTCTTCAACAATCTGTGCCATATAATTGTGATGCAACAAGTTTATAAACGTGTTCCCATTAACCGTCCTGGCAGTACCGTTACTCCAGTCAATATCTGTTTGTATCAGGACGTTCGCATCCTCCTCTTTACTTACATTAGAGGTTCAAAAGAGGTTTAAGCAGTGCCAGGCCTAAAGGTGAGCATGCCCAAGGCAAGTCTCCCATCCTGACTGCCCCAAACTTCCACTACCCCCCACTCATCACCTTGGCTGAATCTTATCCAGCAGCCAGACAGAACAGTGAGCAGAGAGCTTTGGTGAGCAAAAGACTTACAGGAGGGCCTGAAGCATGTGTGAGCATGGGGCATCATGAAAAGGAAGCCATAGAGTACATTACTTAATTTTTTAAATTTAAGTTTTATTACACCCATCTGATTATTTAATAGCTTCACTAAGCACTGAGCATCCGGAATGTTTACCTCATTCATAATGCCATGCCAGGCTGCTTGAGCATGTGCCAATAATGTGAATAATTTTCACTTTAGATTAGCATTCATCCCTGATTCTATAAAAAAAACATGTTTTTTCATTCTTTCTGGTCAATCCCTTTTAACTTTCTTTAACTCTTTGAGTGCTAAGCTTCCAGTGAAAGTGAAAAATGTTTCCATATTTCTATCTATTTGTTTAGGGAAAAGTTGTGTGAGAAAAATGATCAACATGTAGAAAATGATACACAATTCAATGGGATTTGCAATCATAAAACTAGAGAAATGCTCAAAGCATGTGTTTTAAAGCCATTATGCATCAACAAACTCCTATCAAAGCATGGACTCCACACCTTTCAATATCTTTCATTGAAAACCTGTGATCTCTGTATATTAACATGATGAATTTGCTTGGGTCATTATTTTTTGCTCCAGCTAGTAAGAGAAAAGTACAAATTTACAAGACAAATCTCCCTCAAGTTCATTAGCACGCAAACGGTAAAATAATCCTTGGCTATGAATGCAACATATGTTAAAGGTCCACAACTGTAGTGGCTTAATGTACAAAATCAGTGGCGTAACTAGATATTACTGGGCCCCACAGCAAATTATTTTTCAGGCCCCCAAAATGTTTAGAGGTTGACTTGTTTCTCCAATATTTATTGAAATTGTATATAAATTAGGGACTCGTGGGGCCCCTATACCTCCTGGGCCCCCCTGTAGCTGCAGGGTCTGCTTCCTCTATAGTTACGCCCCTGTACAAAATTCATATGATCCCACAAGCATATAATTGTAGCACCCTACCTTTACATCATTCCTCACTTCAAGTCTGGCTTCTTCTGTTGAGTCTGTGGTTTGGCACATGGTGCATGAATATGCATTGTTCCAGTCCTCTGCTCATGTACATAGAAATTCTGTTTTATTGTAGTTAAAGGGGAACTATCGCGAAAATGGAAATTGAATATGTTTCAGCATACTGAAATAAGAAACTTTCTAAATACACTCAATTAAAAATTCTGTACCGTTTCTGAAAATAATCAAGTTTATCTTCACTATTCCTCTCTAAGCATCTGTTTCTCCTCATTCTGTCTTCATTCAGGAGTTGGCTGTCATATGAATGATCCATTATATCGTGGGCTCCTTTTGCCTAGAAGATGTATTAGAGCTCATTCTATTAAAATCACCAGAAATCCTGTCTCTCTACATGCTGAATTTTTGCAAATTTTATTTTTTATTTTAAATTTGTTATTTTGTTAGATTTTTTTTATACTGGAATCAAAAGAGAGGAATAGTGAATAGTAAATACACATTGATTATTTCAGAAACAATGCAGAATTTTTAATTGATTGTATTTAGAAAGTTTCTTACTACAGTATGAGGAAGCTTATATTACATTTTCATTTTCGTCATAGTTCCCTTTTAAGGCCAATAAGTATTCTGTGAAACCAAACAATAAGTAGCGTAAGCTTCTGTATTAGTCAAATTTATAACTTGGGTGAGGTCAGCTTTCCTAACATTAAATGGTTTCTGGCGACTTGTGGGACAATAGGGGAATATGTGTGTTTATAACAAGCTCATTTAACTTCCAAACATTAAAGTAAGGAAGAATGTATAAAGACATACTGGATATAACTATAAATAACAGAAATTATCTAATAGGGCCCTAAGAGCATTATGGAGCAAGCCATTCATTGTTTTCTATTCCCTTATCAGTCAACCCATACTGTACATATTTCCCATAATGCATAGGGGCAGTATTGTGCTGGAATATGAACAGGCCTTCCCCAAACTGCTGCTACAAAGTGGAAAGCATAAAATAGTCATTGCCCCCTGTTGTGTTTAACTTTGTTCTAACTGGAACCTGGGGCCATGAAAAACAGCCCTGGACCCTTATTCCTCCCACAACTTAAGTAAATTCTTGGCTAACACTGCAAGAATGACATTTACATAATATATACATATATACAGCGCTGCAAACAATGTCGGCGCTATATAAATACATGTTAATAATAATGTAAATAAAGCCCCATGCATTGACATAATTCACCCAAGGGTTCTAAAGGATCTAAGTCCCTTTATATATTTATGGCTCTATATACTAGTTCAATACTACTTGATTGACTTAAGTCAAGTGTGGTACCATAAAGGTACAACTAGGCAACTATTGAACAGCAGGCCTGACATAGATAGTTTGGAAGACCTTTGAATTAATATTAAGACATTTGATTTCCTTCCAAGTTCTGCAACCGAAACAACAACTTTAAAGCAGTCTATTATCAGATTCCTGCCAAATGCAGGCCTAAAGGGGACGATAGTGAAGACAAATAGCAGGCTTCATTTACTGTACAGATTTGTCTTCATTTTAAAGCAAAATGTTATGTGCAGTCTGTATCCAGTGTTACTGATCACCTTACATGATTTCTCAGATAAATCATTTGTAGATTTCCTAAACATAGAAGTACCCCATAATAAATACCAACCTAACAATTTTCTAACGTGCTTATATAACGTAAAAAATATTAGGCATGAAAAGGAAGCCATAAAACTGTATGCTCTGTATTGACAGTTTAATAAAAGGCTGATTTATACCTCTGATCACAATCTATATACATGTATATATCTTTGTATATTTCTATTGCTAGCAACAGCTGCCCTTTCTTCTGATCCTGTTTATAACAGGGTATAAATCAAGATAGAATTGCTTTTATTTTGAACATTTTCATTTTACATTACTTCATGGCAGATGTGCTTTGTAAGAAGAAAACATGCAGTGAACGCTCAGTAGAAGCTTTGCTTTCTGCTCAGACATATTCCATTTGCCTTTTTTTTCCTCCCGCCATCATTTCGGCATTAGCACCCTATTAAACATGTTTCACACGGAAAAAACGAAACATTACACACACGTAGACATATGAACATGCACATACACACACACTCCACTGTCTTGCTTCTGCAAGTCTGCATCCCCCACACACTAATGCTTTTCTTGTCCAAGCGCCCAATATTTCAGACCCTTAACAATCTTACATTACTGTTACAGTCTTGCTGTGGAACTGAGCCAGGATGTTGAAAAGCCTACATGGAGCTAAGATCTTTGGCCAGAACATAATCTAAACAGAAAAAGGAACTTTCTTTCATATCACAAAGCACTCTTGCAATTGGACATCACTGGGATGTACATTACCTACAGGAGTGCCAAAAGACAACATGATAAATTAAGGCTACTGACAATTTATTTGGCCACTTGTGAATGTCTCTCTGTATACCCAGTTAATAAATGGTGTAACCCTTGTGAATTATTTAGAGTAAAATTTATTCTGCTGTGCTAGTGACGCCATTACCCTAAAAAAAGAAAGAAATACGAGCTCTATTAAATGTAATAAAATCACACCATATTTTTTTTAATATGCAGTTTATTACAGGAATGTGTTCTCCTGTTTAGGGTGACATAAATTAACATTTAAGAATTTTTGGCCATAGTTCTCATCACCCTGAGTGCACCCAAATCCACTCAACAACATTTCTATCCCATAAAAAAAACTTTGTCACAGGACAGAACAGATGGCAGGTAGAATGCTAAAAGTTTCAAATTATAACTCAATGTTCAACAAGGTAAAAATAAAATCTGTGTTCTGGTGCACTTATACCTAAGTTTGAAGCACCAGCTTCATTTCATATAGAGAGATGTTTCGGTCATTTGTTTGGCTGCTTTTTTTAACAACATGGACTTGGGTCGTTTTTGAAATTATAACATTTGAAGTTATAGGCTGGTTAAGACTATGAGGAATTCATTGGCACAGCTGGTACACAAAGGAGAAATGCTTTTAAACTCATTGGGCCTTCTAGCTTATGTGTTGCCATCATGTATGCTAGTTGTAGAAAAAGTGTAATTCACTAACAGATCGTATCAGTCTCTTGGCTAACTGCACAATAACACCAAGGCTCACCCTCAGTCTGGATATTTCTTGACCATATGCAGTTTTTATCACAAAAGGCTGCTTTTGAATTCCCCATATCCCAGATACATGCCAACAACATTAGCACTGAATCTGGTTCTGAACCAGTGAAAACTGTATTTCTAGTATATGTGCCAGGGAGTCTTTCTATGTTGCTATTTGCATTTATATAGCTTAACAGGCAGTCTTTCCCACCCATAAAAATTGTGGGTAACAGCATCATAAGTGTGAAAAAGAAGAGCCATCATTTTAACTTATTGGTTTTGACTCAAAATACGGGCTGCAATTGGCCCACGGGCCTGACTTTGGAAATGCCTGCTCTACCATATAAAATGTAATTCCTATCCCAGCAAGTGTATTTTTTTGGTTGTAGTATTGGTGTGTAGGCAGCCATCTCAGGTCATTTTGCCTGTTCATGTGCTTTCAGAAAGAGCCAGCACTTTAGGATGGAACTGCTGGCAGGCAGTTGTTTCAACTACTCAATGTTACTGAATGTGTCTCAGTGGGACATGGATTTTCACTATCCAGTGCTGTATTTAGATCTATCAGAGAGCTGTTATCTAGTTACCTTCCAATTGTTCTGCTGATAGGCTGCTGGGGGAGGGGAAGAGGGAGCGGTGATATCACACCAACTTGCAGTGCAGCAGTGTCAGATTTTACAATTAAATCTTAAAAAATCAATTTGCTCTTGGAGCAGCACTATTAACTGATGCATTCTGGAAAAAAATATTTTCCCATGACAGTATTCCTTTAAGTCACTGAACCCTACACAACTAAGTGATGTAGAAACACTAGTCCATGGGTGGGAGTGAACTTATTTTTTCTATTTGTATCCAAAAAAAGAAGAAGAGGGGGCCTTGTCAGGCCACTTGGTGGTTGGCACTGCTGTCTTATACACTGGGGTCCTGATTTTGTTTCTGATCTGAGCACTCATTATATGCAGGCCCAAATTTGTGGAAAGGCCACCAAGGCCCAGGGCGGCAGATTTTAGGGGGCGGCATACTGCCCAACCACACCTTTATTGATTCAAAAACACTGGGGATGCGCAGGAGATACAATTTGTCATTGCTCCTGTTCCAATGATAACGTTTGCACAAATAAAGGGGAGGGGAAGGGGCAACGAACGGCAGTGGGCCTAGAGGTGCCCTCTATGTAAATCCATCCCTGATTATATGCATAAAGTACTGTATGTTGTCTGTGTGGGTTTTCTCTGGGCACTTTGGTTCACTCCACACTACAAAAATATATAGGCAGATTAACTGACACCAGATGAAATGGACCCCTAGTGTGTGTTTTGAGACAGTGAATTTAGATTATCAGCTCCTCTGGGGCAAAGACTTATGTCAGGGATAAACAGATAAATCTCTGGAAGGCGCTGAGTATATTAATCTGCCCTTTAAAAATAAAGGGTATTAAATTAAATAATATATTTTGTGCTCCAGTGGAAAAGGGAATAAAAAACACAATACAAAGCACCCCCAAACATTAATTTTAGGTTTAAATCTGAGCTGCTTCTTCCATGACTAGGCCAGGGGACTGTAAAACCATAATATTAGTTTAGTTCCTTTCTTTCTGTCTTTTAATAGGGAGAAAGTTGTCATAAAAGGAACGTTAGATGAATTGTTTTCTAGCGCCCTCTGCTGGTCATATCTCAGCACACATGTGTTTTGTTTCTCCAGTGATGATGAAGAGGATGGATACTGCCAACCATATAGAGGCATAGCCTGTGCGCGGTTTATCTTAAACCATACCATTTATGTTGAGTCTTTGCATATGCAAGGAGAAATAGAAAACCAAATTACAGGTATGTATTATTTTGTAATCCCCATTATTTTACTTCATTTTAGAACATTCAAAAAACTGTATGTTTTTTTAACTGCATTCATTAATTTTCATTGAACTGTAAATGCTCTAGATTTATTATGATTATGTTATAGTTATAGTTCTACTCTTACCATCCAAAACTTACATGTAAATCCATACAGCATTTCATTGCATTTGAAAAAGCACACCCTAGTGCTCATTACAAAAGCACTTTTATCTGGGGTTTAGGTGTGCTCTGTACTTACCACTGAATGAGGCCCAAGTTACAGGAGGTATACCTTTGTGCCACCTCACTACTGCCCCTTATAATGTTCAACCACAGAGACCTGCAGAAATTCAATGAAGAGCACAAGTGTTGAAATACATGGTGTAGTTTTTGCACTTTGCTCCATGCTATGCATTTAATTAATGACCATTATGGATGTAAGCCTGAATACTCATTCCTGCCAACACCTGGGGCACTGGGTCACAACTGTCAAATATCCTTCATTCATTGTCCTTCTAGGTGATTTATAATATCCTTATATTTTATAATGGGGGTACATTATTTACTATACAGGCAATCAGTAGATTCTGGCAAATACCAGAAGGGCTACTATAAGATGACTTACAGTCACTATTTATTGGACTGTTGGGGGCTACTGTAAATGGGCCTCTGTGTACCTGAAATTCCCGGACTTATTTTGAATCTCAGTCCAGACCTGGTTGTGTGACACAAATTACATCCGTAACTGCCATTTATTTATGATCACTGAGCACAGTTTATATGAACATTCATGGTTGTTGTGTCTTATATGAAATTATTTGTAGAAATGGCAGAATCATCTAGTTTACATCATTTACCAGATTGATATATTGTTGGAGTTGGCTTATATTTTAGATCCAGTTTTGCCATTATATTACAACATTCTGCACTGAGTCTATATTCATAAGGAGGTATCTCTTTACAATAATCTGCACAAATGTATTTGTCTTTTAATGGTTGCACTATTAATGTTATATTTTTCTTTGTCTTAGCGGCATTCACTATGATTGGCACCTCCAGTCATCTCTCAGACAAATGTTCCCAGTTTGCAATCCCCTCCTTGTGCCATTATGCCTTCCCATACTGCGACGAAAATGCCCCCCATTCATCTCCAAAACCCCGTGATCTGTGTCGGGATGAGTGTGAGATTCTGGAAAATGTGCTGTGCCAGGCTGAATACATATTTGCCAGATCCAATCCCATGATTCTGATGAGGTTAAAATTACCGAACTGTGAGGACCTCCCACTGCCAGATAGCCCAGAGGCAAGGAATTGTATAAGGATTGGTATTCCGATGACAGAGCCCATCAATAAAAGTAAGTGCAATTACCAACACTTATTCCTCACGTTAAGGTTTCCCTTCTTGTAGGACAAAAAAATTGTATGGGAGTCAAGCTTAAAGGACCAGTAACACCAAAAATTCTCAAGAAATCCCTTGTAATAACCTCCACTAATACTAGAATCCTGAAGAAAGTTGACAATTTGTACTGCTTTATTCAAAAATAGTTACATAGTTAGTTACATAGTTAAATCGGGTTGAAAAAAGACAAAGTCTATCAAGTTCAACCCCTCCAAATGAAAACCCAGCATCCACACACCACCCCTCTAATTTACTCACATAAATTATATATATACCCATACCTATACTAACTACAGAGTTTAGTATCACAATAGCCTTTGATATTATGTCTGTCCAAGAAATCATCCAAGCCATTCTTAAAGGCATTAACTGAATCAGCCATCACAACATCACCCGGCAGTGCATTCCACAACCTCACTGTCCTGACTGTGAAGAACCCCCTACGTTGCTTCAAATGAAAGTTCTTTTCTTCTAGTCTAAAGGCGTGGCCTCTGGTACGGTGATCCACTTTATGGGTAAAAAGGTCCCCTGCCATTTGTCTATAATGTCCTCTAATGTACTTGTAAAGTTTAATCATGTCCCCTCGCAAGCGCCTTTTTTCCAGAGAAAACAACCCCAACCTTGACAGTCTACCCTTTAAGTCTTTCATCCCTCTAACCAATTTAGTTGCACGTCTCTGCACTCTCTCCAGCTCATTTATATCCCTTAAGGACTGGAGTCCAAAACTGCACTTCATACTCTAGATGAGGCCTTACCAGGGACCTATAAAGAGGCATAATTATGTTTTCATCCCTTGAGTTAATGCCCTTTTTTTATGCAAGACAGATAATAACACTGCCCAGAATTAGACAACTTGTTATCTACAAAAAACCCTAGATCCTTCTCATTTAAGGAAAATCCCAACAGACTGCCATTTAGTATATAACTTGCATTTATATTATTTTTACCAAAGTGCATAACCTTGCATTTATCAACATTGAACCTTATTTTCCAGTTTGCTGCCCAGTTTTCCAATTGAGACAAATCACTCTGCAAAGTGGCAGCATCCTGCATGGAACCTATAGTTCTGCACAATTTAGTATCATCTGCAAAAATAGAAACAGTACTTTCAATGCTCACCTCCAGGTCATTAATAAACAAGTTGAAAAGCAAGGGACCTAGTAAAGAGCCCTGTGGTACTCCACTAACAACAATGGTCCAATTAGAAAATGTTCCATTTACCACCACTCTTTGTAGTCTATCTTATAGCGTATCTATCTATTACGCATAAAACCATGCTGGCACACACTCAAAATATTATGATTTGCTATAAAGTCCAGTATCTTATCCTTTACTAACCCTTCAAAAAGCTTTCCTACCACTGACGTCAGACTAACTGGCTTATAATTTTGAGGCTGAGAACGGGATCCTTTTTTGAATAGAGGCACCACATTAGCAATTTGCCAGTCTCTCGGCACTATGCCAGACCTCAATGAATCCTGAAAAATTAAGTAAAGAAGTTTGGCAATCACAGAGCTAAGCTCTCAAAGTACCCTGGGATGAATACCATCTGGCCCCGGACCTTTGTTTATCTTAACATGTTCTAGTCTCTTTTGAATTTCCTCGTGTGTGAACCATGCATCATTAGTTATATTACTAGAATTGGGACTATTAAGAAGGAAACCTTCATTAACCGGTTCCTCATTTGTGTAGACAGACGAAAAATATGAATTCAGAATCTGCGCTTTTATTTTGTTTTCATCAACCAGCTGACCCCCTTCTGATACTAAAGGTCCCACCCCTTCCTGCTTCATTTTTTTACTATTAACATATTTAAAAAATAATTTTGGATTCTTTTTACCATGCTGAAATTCTGCTTCACAAATAAGGCAATGTGGCCACATGCTCTCTTCTACATCCTACGTGTGCGATCCACATCTCCCAGCCCAAAAGCTTGCCACAATTTATTTCTGTTATGGCAGTAACTGGCTTCTGGTTTTAGGAGATGTGGAGCGCACACATAGGCTGTAGCAGAGGGCATGTCGCCATATCGCCCTTTTGTGAAGTCACTGCACAACCGGAAGCAGAATTTTAACAAGGTATTTTTGAATAAAGCATTCAAATATTTAACTTTGTGCAGAATGGAGGTGTTACTAAAGGGGGTAACAATGTTTTTTTTTTCCTTACATTTTTGTTGGTGTTACTGGTCCTTTAAAGGGGTTGTTCACCTTCCAAACGCTTTTTTCAATTCAGTTGTTTTCAGATTGTTCCCCAGAAATAAAGACTTTTTTCAATTACTTTCCATTATTTATTTTTTACTGTATTTCCAAAATCTTCGTTTAAAGTTTAATGTTCGTGTCTCTGGTGTTTGAGTCTGGCAGCTCAGTAATTCAGGTGCAATTTTGCTACATTTAGTTCTCAGCAGCATCTTTGGAGTATTAGCAACTATTGTATCAATTCTAACAGCTGCCTGTAATGAAACCCAGAGATTCTGCTCAGCAAGAAAGTATCAACTAAATGTATCAATTCAGAACAGTTTACAGGGACCGCGACCCCCCTCCCAGGGCTGCTTCAAAAGGTGAAAAAGACACTTGACACTTCAATATTAGAAAAAGGGTCGCACATAGAAAATGGAAAGTCAGTTCTGGTGATCTATCTGAAAACAACTAGTTGTTTGAAGGTGAACCACCCCTTTAACAAACTAAACATACAGTATTTTGCTGCCAAGGGACAAACCACATACTAAACCATCTCTTGGGCAGACAGTTATTATGTAGTTAGTCCATTTCTCTGGTGGTTCTGTTGACATACATATAACAATAATGTATAATTTAGAACTTAGAAGGGTATATTACTCCTGTTTTTTTAAACTGGGAACAGGGCTATAATATCTAAATATCCTTATATATAGACAAATACAAGAGGTCCTCTGCACTCAACCCATTATCAATATATTTAAGACAGAGACATTTGGTGCATACTGCTACTGAAAAATGCCTTACCCTTTAAACAAAACAGGGATTGTTTGTTCAGCTTTCGGCGGCTTCCACAACTCAAGGGGGGCTTGGCTAATCTGGGAAGTGCAGCACGGCCTGGTACAGCTCTCCCCCCTGTACCCCCTGATTATAATTTATATAAACTAGTTGCTGTGTAGCCACGTGGGCAGCCATTCAAATCTAGAAAAAGGAGAAAAGTCACAGGTTACATTGTAGATAACAGATAAGCTCTGTAGAATAGAATGGTGTTTTACCAGGGTTATCTGTAACCTGCGCTTTTTCTCCTTTTCCCAGCTGTCAGTGGCTGCCCCCATTCCTACACAGCAGCTTGTTTATATAAACTATAGTAGTATTTCTGAAGCAAACACAAACGTTTTACCAGGGGAGGGCAACACTACATTATGGGGCACATTTACTTAGCTCGAGTGAAGGATTAGAATGAAAAATACTTCGAATTTCAAAGGTTTTTTTGGCTACTTCGACCATCGAATTGGCTACTTCGACCTTAGACTACGAATCGTTCGACTATTCGACCATTCGATAGTCGAAGTACTGTCTCTTTAAAAAAAACTTTGACTACCTACTTCGCCACCTAAAACCTACCGAGCACCAATGTTAGCCTATGGGGACCTTCCCCATAGGCTTTCCTAGCAATTTCTGATCGAAGAAAAATCGTTCGATCAATGGATTAAAATCCTTTGATCGTTCAATCGAACGAAATGCGGTAAATCCTTCGACTTCGATATTCGAAGGATTTTACTTCGATGGTCGAATATCGAGGGTTAATTAACCCTCTATATTCGACCCATAGTAAATGTGCCCCTATATTTTAATTACTTTCATACACTTTCATTTTTTGGTGTTACTGTTCCTTTTATAATAGTCTGCCAGCTCAGTAATTCAGGTGCAGAATCTGAACTGTTGCAATTTGCTACATTAATTGATACATTTCTCAGTAGCAGCAGAAGCATCTGTGGGAATATTAGCAACTATTGTTTCAGTTCTAACAGCTGCCTTTAGTGAAACTCAGGGATTCTGCTCAGCCGTGCCAAAAATAAGAAATCAATTTAGAACATTTTACAAAGTCGGTGACCCCCAGAGCTCCTTCAGAAAGGCACAAATAAATGAAAAATTAATCTTTACACCTCAATATTAAAAATGGTCACCAATAGAAAATAGAAAGTATTTTTAAAAAGTGTTTATTTCTGGTGAACTAATCTCAAACAACTGAACTGAAAAAGTGTTGGAAGGTGAACAACCCTTTTTAATATTAGAATAAGCTCTTCTTCCATTCCCAGGGTCGGACTGGAAGTTGTGGGGCCCACCGGGGCTAATGCCCCAGGGCCCCCCTGTACGTCTAACCTCTCAACCCTCCTGTCTTTGTCATCTTTGCTTCAGCTCTTTTTATATCCTACACTTAATCATTAATTAGATCCAGATGCTTTAACTCCTAAAATCTATCCAAAATTCAATTTGATCTCTCACAAAATGCATCCAAGACATTATTACACACACACACTTTATTGCTCATATTGGCTTCTGCAGCTCTGCATAATGGATTTCTGTTATAGATCCTATTTAATTTCCAGCCTGGCATATTTACCTGCAAAGTCATTGCTGCTCTGTTGTTCCTACATGTGCTATGTCTTTTACCGATCCTCTATTGTTCCAGGTATGGGATCCGCAATCCAGAAACTCGCTATCCAAAAACCTACGAATTACGTAAATTCTGTCTCCCTTAGACTAAATTTTATCCAAATAATCTAAATTTTTAAAAACAATTTCTCTGTAATAGTAACATAGTAGCTTATACTTCATCCAAACTAAGATATAATTAGCCCTTATTGGAAGCAAAACAACCCTACTGGGTTAATTTAATATTTACAAGATTTAGTAGAAGACTTAAGGTATGAAGATCCAAATTACCGAAAGGTCCCTTATCAGGAAAACCCCAGGTCCTGAGCATTCTGGATAAGATGTCCCATATCTGTATAACAGTTGTATGCACATTTTTCAGTTCTAAAGTTTTTAAAACTATTATTTACATATATACACAATGTTTTCCCATGCCTATAATTTTATTTTAACATTAAGGGATACTGGGGGTCATTTATCAACACTGGGCAAATTTGCCCATGGGCAGTAACCCATGGCAACCAATCAAATTGCCTCATTCATTGTTCTACTTGCAGTTGGCTTTAAAAAGCTAATCGCTGATTGGTTGCTATAGGTAACTGCCCATGGGCAAATTTGCCCAGTGTTGATAAATGAGCCTGACTGTCATGGGAAAAACATTTTTTTTAAAAATGAATCAGTTAATAGAGATGTTCCAGCAGAATTCTGCACTGAAATCCATTTCTCAAAAGAGCAAACAGATGTTTTTATATTCAATTTTGAAATCTGACATGGGGCTAGACATATTGTCAATTTCCCAGCTGCCCCAAGTCATGTGACTTGGTAAACTTCAATCACTCTTTACTGCTGTACTGCAAGTTGGAGTGATATCACCCCCTCCCTTTACCCCCCCCCCAGCAGCCAAACAAAAGAACAATGGGAAGGTAACCAGAAAGCAGCTCCCTAACACAAGATAACAGCTGCCTGGTAGATCTAAGAACAGCACTCAATAGTAAAAACCAATGTCTCACTGGGACACATTCAGTTACATTGAGAAGGAAAAACAGCAGCCTGCCAGAAAGCATTTCTCTCCTAAAGTGCAGGCACAAGTCACATGATTGGGGGCAGCTGGGACATTGACAAAATGTCTAGCCCCATGTCATATTTCAAAATTGAATATAAAAAAATCTGTCTGCTCTTTTGAGAAATAGATTTCAGTGCAGAATTCAGCTGGGGTAGCACTATTAACTGATGCGTTTTGAAAAAAACATGTTTTACGATGACAGGATCCCTTAAGGAGGCCCGTTTATCAAAGTCCGAATACATCTCAATATTTTCTGAAAACTACTCCAACCAAATCCGCACAGGTTTTTTCACCTTACTTATCAATAGACTTTCCCGAAAATTTTCTTTTCAGGAAAAAACCCCAAAAAATTGTGACAAAACTAATAAATTTGTACAAATTTTTCAGGTTTACCATGCGAAAACGCCTGTTTTTTGAGGTTTTTGCCTGAAAACCACTAAATCTTCAGATTATTGCACGAAACCCAGCGCAGATCAATATATCTTTGGGACTCCTCCCATTGACTTATATGCAACCTCGGCAGGTCTGAGAGGCTGGAATTTCGGATTCTGATTTGTGGGGTTTTTTTCCACTAAAAATTCAGATTTTATAGTAAAAAAACACATATTTTTCAGGATTTTGGCATTCCGAGTTTAATAAATAACCCCCTAGGTATCCAGTGATGCAATTAGTTTATATCAGTTTAAACCCCCATCTCTCAAATTGGTAACAAATGTGTGACATCATTCTGACTTCACCTGTAATTGATGTAATTGCACAGCATTTCTAGTGACTGGCTGGAACTATGAAGTTCTGGATCACATGAGATGTTAGAGCATAATGACATCTTGTGCCAATTTCATGGAACTGGCATAACACCTGTGGATTTGCCCCTTTTGTTGTGCTGGAAAAAGCTTTGGGTGGTGTTTATCAGTACTCTGACAAGCAATTTTTATTTTTGAAGCTAAAATATTAAATACAAAACCAGGATGTCTTTTAAAATACTGTACATAGCCTAAAAGTTACCTTTTTCCTGAGCATTGTTTGTCAATGTTGAAAGACAATTTCAACATTCAAATCTATCTTTCAAGTTATGTTTCAGATATGTTCTGAGAGTGTATTAGTTTTCAAAGTGTCCTGTACAAAGGCATGTACTGTAACTAATGCGTTGTTTCCCCTTTCAGACCATAAGTGCTACAATAACACAGGAGTCGATTACCGTGGCACAGTGAGTGCTACAAAATCTGGCCGACAGTGCCAGCCGTGGAACTCCAACCATCCCCACACTCACACGTTCAATGCAATCCGTTACCCTGAACTCAATGGAGGCCATTCTTACTGCAGGAACCCTGGGAATCATAGAGAAGCCCCCTGGTGCTTCACCTTGGATGAAAATGTCAAGTACGAGCTCTGTGATATTCCAGCCTGTGGTAAACATTCTCTTTTTTTCCATTTCCATATTGGTGCATAAAGGCAAAATGTGCGGAATGTTTCATTGTTGGAAAGGAATGGTTTCATGTTTTCAGCAATACTGGGCTGTGTGACTCCTGTGCAGCTCAACACAGAGAACCTTTGTAGTGTATGAAAAGAGATCTCTGCTAGAGAACAGTGTGCGCCTGAAAGCAAAGCCACAGCATCTGAAACAGGAAATTCCCCCCAACAAGACAAACTTTTACCGTTTCAGCATCTGTTTGGCAACTTAAGCAATTACATCAAATATTTTCACTCGAACTATTTACAGGGAACACAAATATCCTCTATGATATATCATCTCAAAAGCATTTCTACAATTGACGAAGGGCTTGAGTTATGGCAGTAATTGAGCCTATAAATTGCTATTTCCTATCAAGGGATCCCATGGCCAGCATGTATGGCAATAATAATACCGTTATTGTAACCATTATTGTATAAAAGCTTACACAGGACTTTCTGCATTTAAATTCTTACCACAGGCAGAGCCAATGTTACTCTTTCCAAAACAGGGGAAAATGCAACTCCCATCATCCTTAACTAGCTTTACTATCCTTCTCTATAGTAAAAAGATACAGTATTAATCAGATATGTACTCTAAGGGGGTTATTTATCAAGGTCTGAATTTATCTCAGCATTTCCGAGTTAGAAATCCGACCAACTCTGATTGCCCGACTGGACCTTATTTATGAAGAAAAAAGCCAGAAAAATAGGGTCGGGCAAACTTCGGAGCTTTCCCCGAAAACTCTGAATTGTTCAGAGTTTTGCACTGAAATTACTATTTTTCATTGTTTTTTTGCGCAGAAACCACAAACTCGGTACAGACATCAGCACAGACACTGGGACCTTCCCCATTAACTTATACAGGACCTTTAGATGCCAGGGTTTCGGATTCTGAATTTTTAGACCATCAGACTTTAATAAATCTCGAAAAATTTGTCGTTTTTTTCTTTTCTCCAAAAACCACAAATTATTCAAGGTTCAGATATTCGGACCTTGATAAATAACCCCGTAAAAGTTTTAAAACAAAGATTATGTTCATACTATATTTCCAATGAATAAAAAAACATAAAGTGTGCATATAGTTTGCTTTATGAGTATAATCTCCCTTTGCAAATCAACATCTTAACCAGCTTTAGTGTACTAGTGTATATAATGGCACTTCAATTTTAGGTTTAGGTTTTTAAAGGGAGAATAATATAGCTTTAAATATCTCTTCTATATAGATATAATTCTCACGTGAGGGATTTCCATGGTTTATGGCAGGGCTAAGGGCTCGTACACATGGGCATTTCTTTTGTGTTTAACGCAATTTTGAGCACAAATAAATGCATTCACAAATTGATTCCATTATAGTCATTTGTGTTTTAGTCCATTTATTTAGACATAGTATGTTAGATTCTCTTGCACTTGACACGCGTTCAGCTATAAATAAAGTTGAGGGTTGCATTTGGAACTGAAAACACTTATTTGTGTAAAAAACGCATGTAAACACAATATATGAGTTTCGCTCTCACCATGTATTTTAAAAACACCCATGTGTAAGAGGCCTTTAAATATGTCCCCAGTCCCCCCCATTATATAGGGCCCCAAAAAGGTACAAACAGGGGCGCTCCACCAATGAGGCGAGTTGAGACACTCGCCTCAGGCGGCAGCGCCCCCCTGGTTACCAGGGGCGGCAAAAATGCCGCTCCTGGTAACTAAGAGCCGAATTTCCGGTTTTCAACCCGGAAATTCGGCTCTTCTAGTGCAGAGAGCGCAATTGCGCTCTCTGCACTAGCGTCGTGCAGCGCCCCGACCCCCTCCTGCGCAGAAAATGTGAGCGCCGGGAGGAGGGGTCGGGGCGGCAACGAAAGGCCGCCTCAGGCGGCATAAAGGCGCGGATCGGCGCTGGGTACAAAGTTTCCCAGGTCTATTAAATCATAACCAATTAGGCCTTTGCTTTTCAAGAGCTGATCAGTGAACTCTCCCTGTTTAATAGGTGCTATGGGTTACAGGACCTGTACCCGACTTTGCACCTTTTATCACATTAACCCCAAAAATTGTCTTCTTTCATAGAAATTTGGTCAGCACTGGAGGTAGGTTTAACTCTTTGCTAAAATTCAGCTCGTTACTGAAACTGTAACTGTATCAAACTTGTAGTAAATTACCTAAACGTTATGACAATTGCATTTTCCACCTTACCTGTTAAAACTCCATTATTAAATGGGTTGTTCACCTTCAAATACTTTTTTAGATAGTTCACCAGAAATAAATACTTTTTCCAACTACTTTCTATTTTCTATTTGTGACTGTTTTTCTAATATTGAAGTGTAAAGTATAATTTTTCACCTTCTAAAGCAGCTCTGGGGGGGGTCGCTGACTATTTAACTTTTCTAAATTGATACGTTTAGCTGATGCATTTTTTATCTTTGTCCCTGCTGAGTTTAATTAAAGATCTAAAAATGAATATGGCTATAAATACCATGTTTTATATACTGAACTTATTGCACCAGCCGAAAGTTTCAGCTTCTCAATAGCAACAATGATAAAGGACTTCAAACGTGTCACAGGGGGTCACCATCTTGGAAAGTGTTTGCAACACTCACATTCTCAGTGGGCTCTGATCAGCTGTTGAGAAGCTAAAATTAAGGTTCATCACAAATGATTGCAAAATATTCCACAGAGGCTGCTGAGAAATGTATCAATTAATTGTGTTAACTAAATGTAGCAAATTGGAACATGTCTGGAATGCTCCAGGGTCACTGAGCTGCCAGACTGAAACACTAGAGACAGGAACATTGAACTTTAAATTTAAATTTTGGGAAAACGATAAAAAATAACAGATGGAAAGCAATTGAAAAAAGTCTTTGTTTATGGTGAACAATCTGAAAACAACTGAACTGAAACTCTAACTTTAACTTTAGTAGTGGATGTGAAATGTATTCATTGTCTTACAAATGGCTTCTTCTTATTTTTGTACTTTAGACTTTAAAGACTCAAAGGAAAAGAACAAAATGGAAATCCTGTATATACTGGTTCCTAGTGTTGCCATCCCCCTAGCTATTGCCCTGCTCTTTTTCTTCATTTGCATCTGCAGAAATAATCAGAAAGCTTCGTCTCCACCAGTGCAAAGACAACCCAAACATGTGCGAGGGCAGAATGTGGAAATGTCCATGTTAAATGCTTACAAACCTAAGGTATGGCATAAATAGAGCTGAATGAAATGATGTGTGAATGTACTACTGGCTGAATGAGATGTCAGCATTACATATGTCTGAATAAGATCAATATCAGAATCAGCAAATGGAACTTGCATATACAGTATAACGTGAACTCCTGGCAACCCCCATTGTCTGTACATCCTCAGTGTAAGGGATAGGGATCTATGCAATTAGGAAAGGAGGGAAAAATGAATGGGGCTTGTTCTATATAGCTGCTTAAGTTCAGATTTAACTTCTTTGTTGTCTGCAATGTGTTTCTTCTGTGTGTTCTAGTTCCTGTGGTTTTGATCAGATGTTTCCATATTGTTCTACAATATCTTGGAGTATTTACGTGACAAATTAACTCCAGTAATGGATAAGCAACTGATATATCTTTATGGGAAAATATTGTTTAGAATCAGATGCTAGTCAAACATGTATGACCACAAATGCATTAAGGGGCAGACTTATCAAGGGTCGAATTGAAAATTCGAAATCCAAATTCTCAAGTTTTTTTTATGGTCAAAACTGCCAGATTAGACTAGGGAGTTATTCAAATTCAAATTGAATTTTTAAAAAAATTAGAATTTGAGTTTCGAGATTTATCATACTCTGGCACTTTAAGAACTCGAATTAGACTATTCACCACCTAAAACCTGCCAAATTGCTGTTTAAGTCAATGGGAGAGGTCCAGGGATCAATTTGGAGTTGGTTGCAGCCTTCCTGACATTCAAGTTTTTTTGAGAGAGAAAACTAGAATCGAGTTTTTAAAATTCAAATCGAATTTCACCCGAGTTTAAAAAAAATTGATTTTTATAATACATTTCAAGTTCATGGGAGTTTAAAAAAACTTACGTGAATTCGAAATTCGACCCTTTGATAAATGTGCCTCAAAAGGGCACATTTACTAAGGGTCCAATATCGAAGTGAAAATACTTTGAAATCCGACCATCAAATTTTAGTAGTACGATAGTTTTTTTTGATGGAATATGGCCGTTTTCGAATTAAAATAGTTTGATAGAACAATTAAATCCTTTGTTTCTAACGATTTCGACCGATTTTACAAAAAAAAACTTTGACTTGTCAAAATTTAGCCAAACACTCATGTAGGTTGTCCTAGGTCATAGGCTGAACAGCAATTCGGCAGGTTTAAGGTGGCGAAGGGTCGACGTTTTTTAAAGAGACAGTGCTTTGATTATCGAATGGTCGAATTTTCAAAGTTTTTTCTATTCGAATCAAATTTTGGGCTATTCGTTGGTTGAAGTACCCAAAAATTACTTAGAAATTAGAAGTTTTTTAATTCTAATTTTCACTTCGACTCTTAGTAAATGTGCCCCAAAATAATGCAGTACTTCCCATTATAGCAAAGGAATTACATTCTCATGTATTGCATTTACTGGGCAATCTAAGCAACTTTTGCCTTTGCATACATTGAAAAAATAAAGGCATAACACATAGTCGTTGTCTGCTTTTTCAGCACAAAGGGAAAACATATGTTATTATTTTCATTAGCATTTCTGTAGCTTTACCATTTTCCTTTTGTAACATTTTTGCAGCTTATTGCAATGGAAACTTTATTCCATTGATTCTTTGTCCCTCTAGAGATGGCAGAGATTTTATTTGTAGTATACTCCCATTAATATACTAGATTGCTAACCATGCTGCCAGCCATAACAGTCACCTTATGACATAGTTGACTAGGCAGCGTCTGTAAGCATTTTATTTAGCAGTTCTCCAGTTTGCAATGTCAGCAGTCTGGTTGCTAAGGTCCAAATTGCCCTAGCAACCATACATTGAGTTGAATATGAAATTGGAATAAGAATAGGAGATGACCAAAAAAGAGGAGCAATAAAAAAGTACCAATAACAATACAATTGTAGCCTTGTTTTCCAGATGGGGTCAGTGACCCCATTTAAAATCTGAAAAGAGAAGAAAAAAACTAAAATAATTTCAAAAACTATAAAAAAGGAAAAATGAATGCCATAAGTTGCTTAGAATTACCCATTCTATAACATGAAAGGTGAGCCACTTCTTTAGGAAGGCCACTGGGAAGCTCTCTGGAATGAGCCATATGGAGGCTGAGTAATCACTGAGATGCTATTTGATGGGTAACATAGTGACTGTGTGAGGGACCTGTAATTAATTGTGTTGTGGGTCAGGAAAAGGTTGTGCCAAGGAGAACAAGGAGACTGTGTGATTCACTAATGGGAAGCTATGTGATGGTCACTGGGGGCCCAGATACCTTCTCCATTATTAAACTGTGAAGCTTTAATAAACACAAGTTAGTTTTGTAGCCACTTACATTTGAAGTGTTACAGGTTTGAAACAGACCTGAGGTAATAGTAAGAATGGACTGATTGGGACTGACCTTGACTAGGGTCCAGCAGACCCTCTAATATTGGAGCAGGCTGAGGTTTCCTTTAGTTCTGTGCTTCAAAACATGTTGTACATTGTCATACAACACATACTTCTCAAACAAAACACATTCAGAACTGCTTGGATTAAAGGGAGTGTGCACAGCCAAAGCTTTATGACTTTATTCTCTTTTATGGGGTTCCGTAATGTTCGTTAAAACAGGCAAACCCCAACCAAGGTTAAAGAAAGGTCATTTCACTTTCATTACTTAAAAATAATTTACAATACACCAGTTCTAAACAAGATTGGCCTACAGGATTTGTGTAATATAAACCATCTGTCCTCTAACAACACTGCTAATTCTCTGCCTTTGCCATAGACTCAGCTGGCTCCATTCATACAGTACTTCATTTGTACACAGATGATAGCTCACTTCTTTTAATTATGTGATAAGTAATTAAGTTTAATAGATCATCGCTGTCCTTCCCAAGAACACCATGCAGCAAGGTGCTTGTGTATTGGTATCTGACTTGCTGCGTTCAACCCTGTCTATAAGTATGATACAGAATAAAGGTTGCAAGCTCTTGTGAACAGGGCCCTCCAGTCCTTTTATTATTCTGTGGCCCTTGTTGTTAAATTATTATACAATCCTTGTCTATGATCAATTACAATAACGTTTTGCTGGCACTGTATTAATGTATGATGATAATAAAGAATGGAAACATACATTTATGTCTGGGATGTTAAAAAAGAAGGAAAGCTACGGAGGCATTTTATTGCCAATAGATTAGCTGCAATAGTGCAAGCTAGAATGCTATATTTATTCTGTAGAATGTTTTACCATACCTGAGTAAAAAGCTCTAGAAGCTCTCTGTTTGTATAGGATAGCAGCTGCAGTATTAGCTTGGTGTGACATCACTTCCTGTCTGAGTCTCCCTCTGCTCACTGGGCTCTGGGCTCAGATTACAGCAGAGAAGGGAGGGGGGGAGGAGCAAACTGAGCATGCTCACGCTTGGGGCAAGGAGGTTTAAGCTGAAAAAAGGAAGTCTGATACAGAAGTCCACGTGTACACAATAGAAGGAAAGAAATGCAGTGTTTGTTTTGACAGAGGACTCAGAGCAACATTAATTTGAGGGTTTACTGGTCTATTTAGGTGGACCTTTCTGATAAGTCTTACATAGTTTTAGGGATGCACCAAATCCACTATTTTGGATTCGGCCAAACCCCCGAATCCTTCGCGAAAGATTCAGCCGAATACCGAACCAAATCCGAACCCTAATTTGCATTTGCAAATTAGGGGTGGGAAGGGGAAACATTTTTTACTTCCTTGTTTTGTGACAAAAAGTCACGCAATTTCCCTCCCCGCCCCTAATTTGCATATGCAAATTAGGATTCGGATTCGGTTCAGACGAATCCTGCTGAAAAAGCCCAAATCCTGGCCGAATCCCAAATCAAATCCTGGATTCGGTGCATCCCTACTTAGTTTTAACCTTTACTTCTCCTTTAAGTGAAAAAAAATGAAAACAAGTATAAATCTTTTAGAAACATTAAACTGTAAAACCTATACTTGTACATGGCCGACTGACCCACACTGCATTTCCCCGTACTTAATGCCAAACAAAAAATATGCCTAACATGGAAAAAAATAGGGAAATGTAATTTTGTGTAAAAACATATATATATTTTAGTTACTTATGGTAGGTCTAATTTCAGTAGTTCCTGGGTGCAATTGTAATTTATCTTGTCTGTTCTTAACCTTGCCTGTCCCTGACCATCGTAGTTTGCTACCTGTCCTTTGTCTGTTTACTGACTACCCTCTTGGATCCTGTTACTGTACTGCGATATTGGTGTTATTTATCCGGCCTGTGACCGATCTTGTCTCCTGAATCTGTTCTGCCTTCCCCAATTGGGATTGACTCAGGCTGTCCCTTGACTACGCTCTTGGTTCCCTGTTCCTTCAGTAAATGTTTGGTTCCCATGTCTGCCCAGAACTCTCTCCTTGGTCCTCTCACTTTTAGACCTGGCAGCATCTGAGTAGCGGAGGGCTCCTCCTAGGGTTGCCACCTTTCCGTGGCCCATGATCCAGACAGGGACGGAGCTATGATGTTTGAGGCTGGGCCAGATGAGGGCAGAGCAAGAGCCGTCATGGGGCGGGGTTATGGCTGATCGCCATGTCAATCAAGGGAGATCCTGCCCAGTTTTCCTTATTTGAAAACCAGGCTGTCCGGGTGAAATCCAATCCAAAACAATTTGTTTGAGGTTGCTGTGAAATAGCCTTTAAAGTATGCCACATATAGGATTTTATACTTTATCATCATTAAAAAAAAGACTCTTTTACATGGGAATCAGCTTTAGGCCCACAAGGACACACTCTTTTCCCTATACAATGTATGTGTTGTGGCATATTTACGTGTGTGTCTATACTGTTTGCTCCAATTTGAGGTAGTTATGTTGCAATCAGCTAGAATATAAGGGAATTAATATAATCTGTGTCACTGAGTTTTTAAATAGATGTACAGTATCTCTGAAATAAATACAGAACATAATTTTTATTGTTCCAAAGGAGTTTTAAGTGGAAAATTCACATTTCTTATACATAGATATCTTCTCATACATTCCTGTTTAAAGTGTTGCATATTTGGCTGTTCATTTACACAATGTTGTTTCATTTTACAGAGCAAAGCAAAAGAACTACCTCTTTCTGCAGTAAGGTTTATGGAAGAGCTCGGGGAGTGTGCATTTGGAAAGATTTATAAAGGACATCTCTACCTTCCAGGAATGGATCATGCACAGCTTGTGGCTATCAAGACGCTGAAAGATTATAACAATCCTCAGCAATGGGCCGACTTTCAGCAAGAGGCATCACTTATGACTGAATTGCATCATCCAAATGTTGTGTGTCTTCTTGGAGTGGTTACACAAGAGCAGCCAGTGTGCATGTTGTTTGAATTCATGAATCAAGGAGACTTGCATGAATTTCTCATCATGAGATCCCCTCATTCTGATGTTGGGTGCAGCAGTGATGAAGATGGTACAGTTAAATCGAGCCTTGATCATGGAGATTTCTTACATATTGCGATTCAGATTGCTGCAGGTATGGAGTATCTGTCAAGCCATTTTTTTGTCCATAAAGATCTTGCAGCACGTAACATATTAGTTGGTGAACAACTTCATGTGAAAATTTCAGATCTTGGGTTGTCAAGAGAAATATACTCATCAGACTACTATAGAGTTCAAAATAAATCTCTTCTTCCAATTCGATGGATGCCACCCGAAGCCATAATGTATGGGAAATTCTCCACTGATTCAGATATCTGGTCATATGGCGTTGTACTTTGGGAAATCTTTAGCTTTGGCCTTCAGCCGTATTATGGGTTTAGCAACCAAGAAGTTATAGAAATGGCCAGAAAAAGACAGCTTCTTCCATGTTCAGAAGATTGCCCACCAAGAATGTATAGTTTGATGACTGAATGTTGGCAAGAAATACCATCCAGAAGGCCCAGGTTCAAAGACATCCTTGTGAGACTGAGAACATGGGAAGGTATCTCTAGTCATACAAGTTCAACTACACCTTCAGGTGGGAATGCTACCACTCAAACAACCTCACTAAGTGCAAGCCCAGTAAGCAACCTTAGTAATCAAAGATATCCCAATTTTCTTTTCTCACCACAAGCAATGCCGCAGGCCCAAATTGCTGGCTTTATTGCCCCACCCTTACCTCAGAATCAGAGATTCATTCCAATAAATGGGTACCCAATTCCACCAGGATATGCTGCTTTTCCAACTGCTCACTACCAGCCTCAAGCACCTCCAAGAGTGATTCAGCACTGCCCACCACCAAAGAGTCGATCCCCCAGTAGTGCCAGCGGATCTACAAGCACTGGTCATGTAACAAGCCTGCCTTCATCAGGATCGACCCAGGATGCAAATATCCCTTTACTGTCACACATGTCTATGCAGAGCCATACAGGCAACATAGGCATGCCACCTTTTGGAAGCAAAACAAACAAGCCATACAAAATGGACATGAAACAATCGTCTTTAATAGAAGACTCAGATATTCACAGGCACAATGAATCAATGATTACGGCAGAGTTTTAACTTTGCAATACTTTTGTAAATACTATATGCAGTAAAATAGGAAAGACAAACAAAATTTTATATGAAATATTTTTATTGAACTGAAGTCATTCCAGATGGTAACAGAAAATTCCTACAAGTATCTTCTGTGAAGTCAGAATCCGTGCCTAAACATGGTGGAAAACCTTCCAGTTCGGAAAGAGGTGTCAATATCTTGTATTGATTGTACAGTGACAGGTTTTACAATACAGGGAAGGTAAAAGAGTTTGGAGAGCAGGGTTCACTACAAATTTATATTGTATTTAGGGCGTGCTTATGCATTAATAAATAACATGCCTCTACGATATTTATCATCACATTCAAAATCAAATTGTAAAAGCAGAATTGCTTTCCCTTAGCCACAAATCTTATGTAATGAAAGACAAGGGGCGTATTTATCAAAGAGTGATGTTAGAGATCGCCACAGTCCTCTAGAGTGAAATTCCGCCACTCTCTATTCATTTCTATGGGATTTTGAAGACATATTTATCAAAGGATGAAATTTCACCCATTGATAAATACTCTTTTAAAAACCCCATAGAAATGAATGGAGAGTGGTGGAATTTCACTCTAGAGGACTGTGGCGATCTCTAACGTCACTCTTTGATAAATATACCCCATAATGTTTGGCCAGGTGCAATAACCCAACCAACCAGCAGTTAGTGTTTATTGGTCATCTTGCCAAACGTAGCAACTTTTATTACATATAGGGGAAAGAGTACTACTGAGCTGAAATATGTGACAACATATTGGGAAAGTCATTAATGATAAACTGTAGTTAACAATGCTAAAAATCTTGCTTCTTAAAACTTGGCAAGGTTTCTAGTTTTGTCATAAACCTGCTTATGAAAAAAAACTCAAATCAAATGTCTAAAGTTCATTTAGATGAAGGTAAGTTTGACAAAAATAAGGTTGCCTTTAAATGTTTATGCTCATATTTGGAATGCAGAATTTTCTGCAGAGCAACATGTTCAACATTGGTCCTTTCTGCCAGTCACCATTATTTCTCTGATACCTCTCTTGCCTTTCTGCACAACAGAAATGAGTAGAACTAACCACAATGAATTTATAATATTCGCAGATATTTTTCCACTGTCAGAATGAAATATTTTCAGTTTTTCTTCTGTGGTTCTAAGCAGATTTATTTCTTACCCCTAATTTTCCAAGAGGCCAGAGGAAGCAGATTGATACAACCCCTAGAGGTTAAGACAAGTCCTACAGCATCATTTACCTTTTATTTAGTCAAACTGCATATTTAGGAATGATACAAATTGTCTTTCATTTTGTTTTTGGCTTATGGCACATGGGATGTTTTCAGCGGTCACCAACAATGATGCTGGAAATGGGAGAAAAATGTAAAAATATGTTTTGTCTCGAGATATTGCAGTTGGGCTGCTTTGGTAAATGAACCCTACTATCCACATTCAAGAAGAAATGCTGAGTTTTGTCACAGATATGAAAGAGTTTGTGTTTAAGGGTCTACATCTCAAGACCAATGTGAAACCATTGAAATAGTACTGTATGCTGTGTGGGAGCTTTAACTCTATGGGACATCTTGAAAGGTCTCCATAAATTACTTACAGTGATTGGTGACTTTACTGCAGTTTGATTTAGTTTTTGGACATTACTTCCAAGTTGTTGTTATTGCCCTGCAGTCATTGTCATGGTCATAGTGTCAGGTATATGCTGTACTACGTTAAAGGCACACTTCATTTCAAAATCATTTTTGTATCCTAGGTAGAATTAGAATTATTGCCTTAGGGTCCCTAAACATTGGTAGCTTTTCCCCTCTTTTAATTAGATTACAGTAAATATTTTGTGTTATTACTTTTTGTGAACACACTAAGAACCACATATCCATATCGATGAATGCAGTGCTAGAAAGGGGAAAATAGGTTTAAAATAATGTACCTGGAAAAAAAGAAAGAACCATGTCAAACACCCCATAAATCTTATAGAAAACTATGGAAGAATTTTATAAAGTTATGCCTTCTACCTATTTATGTCTTTCTATTGACCAACTGTAACAGTTTCTTAAATGATAGCAGGAATATTCAGACAAGTCGTTTTAAAAGGTCATAATAGTAGTTTTAACAGTGTGGATCTTGTTGTTGCTATGCAACTATAATATAATGCTTCATTTCAACATGACAATCATTGTTTCCAGGAATATTTATTTGATTTAGTATAGAGTTGTAGTAAATGTGGGATATTCCCATTTGACTATGTAGGCCATTAACATTATGGCTTATATGTATGTATAGCTGTGCAGGATGAATCCTATGGAAAAAGAATTCTGTGGCCTGATATGGGTTGATTTTGTTCACACAGAAAAGGATCTCAGTGGGTTCATTCAGAAAACAACAGAAACCCACAGGCTTTCTCGGACACTACACTCCTGATATTTTAAGGGGGCTCTTTGTATGAACAGTATTGCTTATGTAGCCAACATGGACTGTTCATTTGGAAACCACTTCAACATTTAAATATTATGTTTAGATTATCACACTGTCAGTGTTTATATTTAAATAGTTCTTTATGGAATTTACAGTTCAAAACAGCTTAAACCTGAAATGACAATTTTTGTATTGAATTTATTTACAAATCTTTTGCACAAACCTGTTATGTTTCATACTGCAGAAATGAGAATACAAATCTGCATTTAAAATCTGTGTGTGTGTTTTATTGGGAGTCTTGATCACTGCCTGCTTAAATATGGCATAAATCCTGCACCATATTTATGTACAAAAAAAAAAAATATATATATATATATATATACAGTATATATATATATATATATATATATATATATATATATATATATATATATATATATATATATATATATATATATATATATATATATATATATATAAACAAACAAAGCTGCTGCACTCTCAGAATTTTAAAATAGAAAATTACATGCAGCATACTCAACGTTTCACTCCTATACAGGGACATTCATCAAGAGTATGTAAACAAGTAACAAACTACAGCTCTGTTTACATGATCACATGATTGTTTTTCCATATATTGCAATATATTTAAGCTGGCCAACTGCATCAAAGTCATCCCATATCTGGCCAGTCCTACACTCAATTTTCATCTGATCCATTAAGAATTCTATTGCTTCATTATACATTTTACACAGGGACATGGGGGTATATTTATCAAAGTGTGAAGTTAGAGATCACTACAGTCCTCTAGAGTGAGATTCTGCCACTCTCCATTCATTTCTATGGGATTTTTAAAAGAGTATTTATCAATGGGTGAAAGTGAAAGTTCATCCTTTGATAAATACACCTTTGGCAATGTCTAACTTCACTTTTTGATAAAAAAGGTAAGTTTTACCTGCAACTTACTTGCTGCTTTCAAGGTTAAAACTCCTAAAGGACTTAATGGAATAAATAGTGATCCTGTCCCTTAACTAAACACTACGAATGGTAAAAATGGACCAAATTGGTACAAAAAAATATGGGTGAATACTGTGAACATACAGAATTGTCCAAGAACCGAACCAAATCCTAATTGCATATGCAAATTAAGGGTGGGAAGGGGAAAACATTTTTTACTTCCTTGTTTTGTGACAAAAAGTTAAGTGATTTCCCTCCCTGCCCCTAATTTGCATATACAAATTAGGAGTCAGACTTGGTTCAGCTGGGCAGAAGAATTCGGCCAAATCCTGCTGAAAAAGGCTGAATCCCAAACCGAATCCTGGATTCGGTGCACCCCTACACCAAACACCACCAATGTCCTATATAGTAGGCAGTGAGGGCTCTGCAAAAATAACTTACATTCTAAAAGAAAGAAAAACTTAAGTAATGACACCAATACAAATGCAGTCCCATAAGTAATCTGTTTTCTGATCCAGTTAAACCCATGAGACACATACCAATGTTTTTGGATTTTTGTGGACAGTCCTGAATTGCTGACCCCCAAATTGCTTAAGATTTCCCCCTGCTTTTATTTGCTTCGTAGCAGCGTTAAATGTTTTTGGGCCTTTGAGATTGAAATATGACACATTTGTCGATAAATATAACCTGAATTGAGGTGAAACGGAGAAAAAACTTTCCAGAAGAAACAGACATCATTTAAAAGGGTCTCTATTTCTAGTTTGGCTCATGTGAAAAATAATGCAGCCCACATGTGCCCAATTACAGGCTAGAACTGATCTATTTCATGCGAGGCAGGTAATACCAGGAAGTTAATTAGATTAAAATATTTTGTTCTACAATCCTCCCCCCTACTGTAGGCAAAGTATTCACCTTGAGTCTCTCCAAACAAAAAACATAGAGGTGTAGTTCTGCTAACAAAAACCTTTAGTTCATCTGCTTCCTTTTCTGCAGGCATGTATAAGGGACATTTATGCAGCTCATTGTTATTAAATGTCATTATATGTGCTTCCCCAATCTTAGGGATATAGAGTAAGTTAGGAGGACAGAGGATTCAGTGTTATTTCTCATACCCCATGTTTCTTCTCTCATAAGTGTACATAGCAATACAGTAGAACCTTCATTTAAGTTTTAGGGGACCAGAAAAATGTAATATCAAGGAAATTATATTTTTACAAGCAATTTTAAGACCATATCCATATAAATGGCGGTAGCACACATATCATCCATCAGTCATATGTGAAAAATGTCACTATAATATAATAAAGGAGACATATAGCATACATTTTCACAATGCATCAAACCATATAAAATAATGTAAAATAGAAGAAATTGTTTTTATTTTAATACATTTTGGATCAAAAAGTCTGTATTAGCTTGAAAACTGTTCTCAGCCCTCTCCCTTTGCAACTTTCTGTCTCAGACTCTTCAGTATCAGTACGGCTCTTTCTGTATAACCCAGGGGTGTCCAAACTTTTTGCAACGAGGGCCAGATTTGGTGAGGTGAAAATGTGTGGGGGCTGATCATTTAGCCCGACATTCTTTGAACCATTAACACCATTTAAACAAGGAGTTGCATAGCCATAGCAGTAATATTTGAGCACATTAGTGAAATGATCTGGCACTTGGTCTATACTGCTGCCTGTGTGCTGAAGGTGTTAGCAATAGACATGTACTGGCATGTAGTGACACAACACTCTCACATACTTCTTTAGTTTATAGTTCTGGCACGTCAGTACGTCTATTGACACCTTCAGCCCTAAAGAAGCATGTGAAGCAGTGCGTCACTTCATACCAGTACGTGTCTATTGCTAACACCTTCAGCACACAGGCAGCAGTATAGACCAAGTGGCAGATCATTTCATTAATGTGCCCAAATAATACTACTACGGCTACATGATTCCTGATTGCACTGTGCTGGGGGGCCACATTATAATTTCATGATGGAGGCTGGGGGCCGGTGTAAATTTGATAAAGGGCCGCAATTGGCCCACAGGCCGCACTTTGTACATGTCTGATATAAACTACACAGCAGCAGCCAGTGAGGGAGGAGTGGGCGTGTCTGTGATGTCTCTCTGTTCCTTTCTCTCCCTCTCTGTCCTATTTATTTAACCCCCTCTTTGCCCTGTCGTTTTCCTTCCCCCTCCCTACACTGCTTGTTCTTTTCTCTTGCCCTGCAATAATTGTGGAAAAGAAAGAAAAGTAAACTTCTGTATAAATAATACATAATCTGCTGCTAAAAGTATTTTATTCTTTTCAGGGGGCAATGTGTATGAGCAGTTAGCGTTAAGTACCATAGTAATTTTCTACCCAGTATTATGTTGTATACAAAAAGCAATCAATGTCTTTTGGGTTTTCCTTTGTAAAGTCCCCACATCTGTTATTATATGTTATACAATTCCAGAACATCAGCTGCATTTATTCCCTTGCAACTCCCTGCACTCATAATTTTTTCCAGAACAGCTGCATTTCTCCTTGCAACTCCCTGCACCTTATCATAAATTGTTCCATAACAGCTGCATTTTACCTTGCAACTCCCTGCACCTGGTCATAAATTGTTCCAGAACAGCTGCATTTCTCCTTGCAACTCCCTGCACCTGGTCTTAAACTGTCCCACAATAGCTGCATTCCCCTTGCAACTCCCCGCACCTGATCATATATCAATATGAAGGAAAACAAATCTACAGCTGCTGTTCTGCAATATAATACCAGTAAATACTAATGTACACCGTTTGTATAACTTTTATAATGTAATAGAGGCAGGGAGATGGATAGTGTATAACAATATATTATGGACTATAGATTATGTCCAGTTGGGCAGGTACATTTGTGACTGATGCCTATTTGCTGTGAAACACAGGGCAATGCTGTTGTACTTTAAATAAAAGAAAATATTACTATAACATTACTATTACAGTTTGTATTAACCTTCACAACTATTGATTTATATTGAGCATGTAAGATATATAGTTATAAGTGAATGATCAGGCAGCAGCATAAGACAGTTATGTGCAGGCTGGACACACAGGACAGAGGGTGGGAGGGGAGGGGTTTGGCTGCTACAGCTCAGGAGTTCAGCCTGTCAGTCAGTGCTGTGACCACTTCCTGTGAGAGAATGAACAGACACTCCCACTCTTCATTTCAGCCTAGCTTCTGACTGGAGAGGTTCTCTCTGCAGCTCTGATATAATGACAGTTCTAGGAAGTAAAATGCTTTCAAAACGTTTTTCTTTCTGCATTATTACATGTTTTGAGGAAGGAAGATATGACTATGAAGGTTATATGAAATGTCCCCTTTAAGACATACCCTTAAATCCAAATGCCTCCTCTTCCCCTGAGAATAGTACAGCAACCCCCAACAAATAATGAAACATCTTAGGGACTGCCTAACAATGACTGTTTCCAAATACTAACAAACCCTTCCAGGTTCACCTCCCACAGGTATCTTAGAGCAGGCAGAGTATGTCACACACAGGCAGAGTATGGCACACGCACACACACACAGACAGTATGGCACACACAGGCAAATAGGACAGGCAGAGTATGGAACACAGGCAGAGTGTCAGAGTATGGCACACATAGGGAGCATAGGGCAGGCAGAGTATGGCACACATAGGGAGCATAGGGCAGGCAGGGTATGGCACACATGGGGCAGAGTATGGCAAATTGGCAGTTAGTATATGGCACAAACATGTAGCACAGAGCAGGAGATAAAACCTCTAAGATAAACAATACAGTACTGTCTGAGATGTAAACAATATATTGTGGCCTTCCAGTTGGGTAGCACTGTGCTATAGAATATGAGAAAATGAAATCTAAAGGGACCTGCATCGTTTTGTATTCAGCTGTACTATGCTACGGTTAGAAAGATCTTTGCGCTTTTCTGAAGTGAGGTATTTTTAGGGGGTTATAGCATTTATTTAGTCTATAAATTCAGATAATGCAACATACGGCTTACATGGAAATGGTTACTAGGCATGTTGCCAGATGCTCTAACAGTGAATTTTCTTTCAAATACTTACATAGTTTTCACTATTTCTGAAGTGATAAGCACATTTTATTGGATTTATCTGAAATCTGTCCAAAGCAAATCCAAACTTTCATCACATATCCAATGATTCTAATGATCCAATGCACACATGGTGAAACGTACCTATAGGGCAAACATTATTTAACGGTTCTCAGTATCCTTAGGTGCGTGGTTGCCATGCAGCTAAAAACAAGTAATTAAAACAAACTCAACCTAACCCCATCCACGAATTTGGCTAATTTACTTGACAAAATTGAGCGTCATTTCAAATCAAATGCCGATTGAAATCATGTGATTTTTTTCTAAATTGTTGCATAACTTATTCAAGCGAAAACCAGTGTCAAACAGCCCAAAACTCCCAAAATTCATGAAGTTTAAAAACATCTTCAAATGGTTAAAGGGACAGCTGCCATTGACTTTTACTAGAATTCGGAAGGGTTTAGATGGAGTATTTTTAGACTTTTAACAGCTTCGGGGTATAATAAATCTCGAAAAAATTAGTTTTTTAAACTAAACAAAAGACTAGAAAAAAACGAGTTTTGATAATTAAACCCCATCATAATCAAATCTAAAGGATGTGTCAGAATATCTATATGTGTTGGACTGCTATTCTCAGTCAAACTTGGAACGTTATACAGTGCGCAACATAGGATCATGTCAGGTCAGATCTCAAGGGGAATACATATCATAAAGTGAAATAAAAGTACCATAGATTACCAGATGGATAATATAGATAATTAGTTGTTGGTGGCATTGTGCTGTTAAATAGTGATCTCAGTGGTAAAACCTCAAAACTTGTCTCCTTATTCTTCCCCAAGAGAATGAATTCCATACTTAAACAAAGCGTGTGTTTTTTTTCTGTTTGAAAGATTTTCTGAAGTCTGAAAGCTCATGGCACAGACTGAAAAGAAATGACTTTAATAGAATGTTGTAGGTTTTACAGTCTGATCACAATAAGGCAAACATTTCTCCCACCCTGAGTCCTGCTAACCACATCACAGAATACTTTCATTAGTGGAAAGCAGATGGATGGATCAAAGGTGTTCACCAACAATGTAGGTGTTGATAAGGTTGTTGCTATTAATCATTTGCTTATCATCCTTTCTGCATGTCTTGTGTTGCTCTGTAGCCATGCTCACATGTGTTTCTCCATATACAATGTACTGGCCAGTTTGATCCCATCAACACTTATTCTGTTTTAATGGCTTAGTGCTGGTAATCCTTTCCAACATGTTTTTGGCAGGATGGGTCTATCCATGAGACAAAAAAAAAACGAGCCAGGGTAATTTTACATCATGAAATATTTTGAATATTTAGAAATGATCTTACATCTTGTTAGAAGAATTATATTTATTTTAACACTGTGAAAAACAGCAATAAAAACACAAAAGAGGAAATGTTCTCCTGTAATGGAGCCATATTCCATATACTGGCTTTAGTGATTCACTGGGAGGCCTGTTCATTAAAATCTGAATTTGTGAGGTTTAGAGCTTTTTTCGAATAAACTCACGATTTTTTTTTAAAAAAAAATCATCGAATGTTTGCTTATTTGTGAAAAAATCCACATGTAAAGGACTTGATTGGCTTTAATTCGAAAAAATCAAAAACCTCAAATTTATAGGCTTAAAAAATGTCGAATTTGTAAGTTTACAAACTCAAAAACTCAAATATTAAAACTGGCTTGAATTTTGCCTAGGACAACTTCCATTGACTTCGACATGAATTCGCCGGCTTTTAAATGCTAATTTTTTACATTCATGTTTGATAAATCACCCCATTTAAGTTCCGAAGACCTGCTACAGCTATGTTTTTCTTTTGTACTGGGCCAGTGGGAGACCAGGAAAAAGTCTGATGGGCCCCAGCAACCCAGGACCACTCCTCGCTCTGGTCCAGGACATTGTGTACTCTTCCCCACCCATAATTGTGGCCACAAGTAGAGGTAAGCGAGATATGTGAAACACAGAAAAGGGGCCAGGGTTGCGGTGATGTCAATGGGCGGGCCAATGACATGTTGGGGGAAGGGCAGTGACATATTGGGTGGGGTGGTGCTGTCAGGGGCGGAGTTATGATGTGGTGATGGCCAATTGGCCAATGGCCACGTCAATCTCAATGAATCCTGTCCGGTTTTCCTAATTTGGCAAACTGGCTAGGCAACTTCCAAAAACTGGGCTGCCTGGGTCAAACAAGTGGCAATCCCAGGGGGGACGTTTCATGACAGGGGTGGGGGAGCTTGAGGTGACAGCCCCTGTGGGCCCAGTACACTCCAATAGCAACAGCACAATTTTTTTGTAGGAGCCTGTAAAACCTGATCCTCCCTGCTGTAATGCAAGTCTGATCAGATACAGTCAGATGGTGCATTTTATACATGCATCTAATTTCTTTCAGACACAGTCAGATTTTATCTTGTCGGATGCAGACGCAGCATTCCCTTCAAATAAGTGTGTTGTTTACATCTTCATTGGTTGTACTCATTTGATTTTTATATCACTGTCATTATATTTTGACCCATGCAACTACATCCTATCTGTGATTTCTCAACAAGATTTCTCAGCCTGTAGCACTCAAATAATAATTGTATAGTTATTTCTCTCTTTCCCTCTAATGCTACAAAATGGCATTCTGTCTGTAGTGGTGGCAGCACTACCCCCTTGTACGTTGAAGCTGCTATGAATCGTGTGACTGCACCAGGTAGCAACCTGGGTGTATGAATCTGAACTGTTCTCATTTTTCAGCCTGTGGCACATGGAGTGTATGTTGGGCTTTCTGCCAAAAGTAATAAAGGATAAAAAACAAATATATAAAAGTTTGCAGCACTGAATGTGGGGGGGGGCTCTCAGTTGCTCTGCAAAAGAGTGGGGCCCAGGAAAGTGTCCAGCCCTTTTAAGAACAAGTGTAAATAACAATTGAAGGACAGTTAATAACAAGGCAGACATGTATATTGTATGTATGTGAATCATTTCATTATTTCAGAATTCCATTATTTATATTATGTTATGCATTTTGTTTCTCTTGAGATAATATATAATTATTATATAGGTCTTATAATCCAGTTGGGCCAGTCCATGATCTTGGGTTATTGGGTTACTGGGTTATTTTAATGATCTTACATATAGAAATCAGTTCTCATTACCTGCTCTTGGGGGTAAATTTACTAAGCGGTGAAAATTTGCCAGCGACAGATTCGCAGCCGTCGCAACACTTCGCCAGGTGAAAATTCGCTCAGGCAACGCTAATTTACTAAAATGTTCAATTCTGCCTAGCGCAACTAAGTTAGAGGTCTTCGCTCAGGCTAATTTGCATATGGCAGGAAATTTAAAGTTAAATGGACGTATATGTTGCAGCAAATACATTACATTACACAAGTCCAGGGAACCTTAATAAAGACAATAAAGTTGTATAATGCCCTACACATGAGCCCACTGTATAGTTAATGTTCCATATGTTATAAAATGTAGGGGGGAACCCGGTTACCCAAAAAATATTTTAAGGACTTTTGCTGGCTATCACTCTGAAAAAAGAAAAGACACCAGCGTTTTTTGGACTTAGAAACTTTTTCCACTAAAAAATATGATGTAAGATTGAGGAAGATCTATGCACTCCAGTGCACTTCGCCTGGTCTGAGCTGGTGAAGGCAAGTCTGGCAAAAGAGGCAACGTTCAGTAAAATCCACATCTTTGGAATTTGGGGAGTAACGTCCATTCGCCAGAGCAAAAATTCACCTGGCGATAGAGTATGAATCACCACTAGCGTCTATCTCCTTCATTAGCGAAGTGATGCCTGCGCCCATTAGTAAATCGGTGAAGTCCCTGAAAACGGTAATGCTGCTGAATCTTCGCCAGCGTTAGTCACTTCGCCCTTAGTAAATCTGCCCTTTGGTGTATAACCTGTATGTTTTAGATACATTAGTGCCTTGTTCTAACTGTGGCTATAAAGCATTTCCAGGATATGGTAGGCGTGTTTGTGTACTAGTGTAAGTATATTGTACAGGATTTTGGTTTTCTTGCTATATCGTCATGATGTATTCTTGTGAATCACCTGCGATCAGTGCACTTGCTTGTCAGGCAAATATCACACAGGAATGCTGACTTCTCATGGGGTTAGAAGCACATCTTCAGGTTTTAGTTAAACTCAAGTAATATTTAATACATTTACTACATAAGTGCTTAGGGGCCCCTTACTGCTAACAAAGCAAGCACTTGTGTCCCACGTTGGCTGTGCTCTGTTGCTCGCTCCAATTTTCGGTCTCAGGAGAAGCAGCTGACGGGGTCGGACTGGGCCGACCAGGAGAAAGGAAATAACCTAGTGGGCTCCAGCCCTCATGCTGACCCAGACCTGTTCCCCATCTCACATTATAGCTTAACTCCCTCCCTCCTTGATGGTGGCTCCAACGGAGCTTGGGGGGGTGGTTGCTGGCTGTGCAGGGGCCCTACAACTGAGGCTGGGGGCCCCCAATCAGATATTAGCAGCCAAGCCCTACTTTATTACTCTTCCTAAGACAGATGGTAAGGACAGAGCCCTGATGCAGCCAGCTCTTCCTGCCACTACCTACTGGTGTTTCTGAATGATGCACCAATTAAGGGGATAAAGAGGGGGTGGTAGAACATGTCCCTCAGCACTACAATACACATTAATGCAGTCAGGGTTGTATTCCTGGGCCAGCAACAGGTCTCTGCACTCTGAAAAATAGCATATAGAGACATTGGGGTATATTTATCAAAAAGTGAAGTTAGAGATTGCCACAGTCATCTAGAGTGAAATTCCACCACTCTCCATTAATTCTATGGAATTTTGAAATGCGTATTTATCAAAGGGTGATTTATCAAGGGTGAACTTTCACTTTCACCCATTGACAAACACTCTTTTAAAAATCCTATAGAAATGAATAGAGAGTGGCAGAGTTTTACTCTAGAGGACTGTGGTGATCTCTAACCTAACTTTTTGATAAATATACCCCATAGACTGCTGTACTACAAGTGAGACAGAACATAGTGTGCAAAGTGCCAAAATATTGCCTTCTTTTTGTACTTTTCACACTGAGTTTGTCTTTGAAAATGACCCAAAATGCATCACACAGTGTAAAAGTTTGCGGCCAAAAAAAAAGCCCCAATATTTTGGAAAAAAAATTAAAATGGATAAATTGTAGTAAAAATGTTTTAAATTAATTATGTGTTCTCAATCTTAATATACTAAAAAACATTATGTACTGTACATGTAAATAAGTATGACATGTAAGTTTGGGATTATATATGAAACTGCAAGTTTTGTATAAACTGCATCTAATGTATACAAAATATTGCACGTTTACCCAAATTAATGACATAATGGCTAGACTCAGAAGAGTTGCTAGTTGAAAAGACAAGTTTTCGCTTCTTAGCAGTCTTTCAGACATTAAACCTTAGTAGGTGGAACGCCATATTTTCAATTTAAACAGATGAACTCATGCTACACTTCCGTAACTGGGTTTCAGACCACACAGGCAAACTCACAAATGCACGAGGATCTTGGGCAAAGGCCAAACACTTCACCTGAAGTAATTGTTGGGGCAGCACATACAGCATCATCCATTCTCTGTTATTCCTTCCTTATATAAGTTGCCACACTTTCTAGCCGCTTGTTTCCATGTTATATAATTGCCAGTAAAAAATCAGTCAGATATCAGATATATCAGAAATGAGAGGAATGTTCTACATCTACATAAGCTGATATATGTACAAGTAACAGCTACAGGCAAGGACCCTCTGGCACTACTGCAAACTTAAGGTGTACATAGATGTTTAGATTAATAATAGATCTTTTCACTATTGTAGGACCAAACTTGAAATGATCCTTTAAATGTACGATTTATCCACCAACAAAACTTTCAAGTGATATTGTCTCGTTGAAGTCAGGAAAACCGTGGGTAGCTGCCGGCTTGGCCCTGCAAACAGTTGGACAATGGATACATTTCACTGTGACCGATGAAAATATTCTAACCTGACCGATGGAATTTCATACCGATGTTGGACGAAACATTGTTAGATGCACAATTGTTCAGTGCCCACTAACCTCATGATAATTTGATGGATTTGTTGGATTGTATTAAAAATGTAAAATCAGTTGTTAGGGAGAAAAAAATCTTAAAATTTTAGTAGGGTTGCACCGAATCCACTATTTTGGATTTGACCGAACCTCCGAATCCTTTGCGAAAGATTTGGCGAATACCAACCGAATCCTAATTTGCATATGCAAATTATGTGTGGGAGGGGGAAAACATTTTTACTTCCTTGTTTTGTGTCAAAAAGACACGTGCTTTCCCAGCCCGCCCCTAGTTTATATATGCAAATTAGGATTCGGTTCGGCCGGGCAGAAGGATTTGGCCGAATCCGAAACCTGTTGAAAAAGGCCGAGTCCGGAATTGAATCCTGGATTCGGTGCATCCCTACATTTTAGGCCACCTTTAGGTGGCAGACCCAATGGCCTTTCATTGCCCATGTATGTCTCTCCTGAACTTGAACTGGGGAGAATGGGGGACAGAATTTTATGAAAAAAGATTTTGTAGAAAAAATTGATACTCTTATCAAAGCACAGGAATATGGTAATTTACCAGACCTGCCATTGCTAAGGGAACTAAGACTTTTGCAGTGCTGTTTAAAAAGTAACAACCAGGTATAAAGCAATAGCAATTTCAATAGCTATTGTTTTCACAGATAACTTTAAATTATAAATGTATATTGGAATGTTGCTTAGAGTTATGATTTATTTTATTAGGCAATTTTTTATTTTGGGTTTGACTTGCTCTTTAAATCAGAAATGCTGGCTATGTACCTGTCATTACAACTGGATAATAAAAGTTCCAGGTTGTGTTCCTCTGCTGCATATGTATTAATGTTTTCATATTGTGAACAAATGCTATAAAAGGTATTTACTTACCAGGAGCAGAATTATTCCCCAAAATTTTGCAGCAATGATTTGATTTGAACCCACGGCAATTGCTCCCAATGCACCATTACAAATTAGGTGAAAGCTGTGGCTAATATTGACATTCAGGGTGGTGGTTCGTAGGTTCCCCAGTGTCAATAGGTGCACTTGCACATTCATCAGAATAGATAGGATAGATGCAATGGGGGTCAGTGCAAATATGCTCAAGTGCAATGAGAATGTTTGGGTGTAGGAACCAGACTGGTGTCAATACTCACAACATTCAAATCCATTTTGACTGTTGATGGCTGTCTCGTGTATTAAGAAGAGTGAAGGAAAGGAATGCAGCTGTATTAGGGTATGGCTGGGGATATGTGTGTTGGGGGGGGGTGAGAGGGAGAGAACATTTCTGTGTTCTATACTTTAATAACACTCATTTCACTCCAGTCTGCATTCCCTTTTGGATCCTATTATATTAAATTTCAGTTCTTTATCGCTCCACTCTGATATCCCCTGCCTTTATACCATTATTAAAAACAGAAAAAGAATCCTATAGCACATTCACATCAAACGGACTGGGAGATCAAGTAAAGAACTTTTTTTTTAAGAATAAAATTATTAAAAGCATCTGTGTTTGCCCTTTGTTTTTTCTGGAAGTAGAAATGGAATTGTCTCCAAATGTGATACTTGTACATATGTCTATGGACAATTCATCTGCTGGTCTCTCACATTATTCCTCAATTCCTTTGCAATTAATGGGTGATCTTAAAAAGATCCCTATCATCCCTATCATCTCCAAAGAGATACATATCTAGCAACATCCCCCCCCCCCGTTGCACCTGGTGCACGTCTCTTTTGTCTACTCTTAGTTCTGGCCCTGATGGACTCCCAGTGTTGGATAATTATCATCATTATTTCCACCAGAGCCAGTTCAAACATTGTTTGTTTTATAATTTTAGCTTCTAATGGTTCTTAGGGGCATATTTATCATTATTAAGAGCAGAGTAAAATTACACCATTCTCTTTCAATTCACTGTGATTTTCTTTGTGATTTTTAATTATCAAAGGTTGGACTCTTACTTTCACCTATTGGTAAAGGGTCTTTAAAAATCCCATAGAACCCAGAATTTCACTCTGGCAAGATGTAGCTTCACTCTTTCATAAATTTGCCCTATAGTGTGGGACCTGGCTAGTGTTGTGTGCCACAAGGGGGTTCTGCAGTTCTGTTGTTGAATATGATTTGTCTCGTGACTATGAAGATTTTTATTCATCCAGGTCATGGTATATCTAAAAACAACTGGACTTGCTGAGTAATCAATGAAGACGTTTCACCACTCATCCGAGCAGCTTCTTCAGTTCAACTGACTGGTGTGGGAAGTTCTCGGCATATAAACTCTTCCACTAATCCAATCACAATGGCACCTTGTAACTCTTCAAAGAGGTGACATCTGAAAATTCACAGAGGTGTTGATTCTGTCCCTTAAGAGGATGTTTTTCTGGCTTTCCTTGTTGTTTGCTCTCTATGGTTTTATCTTTACTTCCTGCAAAATACATAGTTTACCATGGCCTGGCCGATAAAAATGATTATTGATCCAAATGATATTAAAAGGGAAAAAAGATAACTATTTAGGAAGGCCGGTATTTTTTTCCGGAAAAGGTGACAAGCTTAGTTGAAGCTCTAACAAATGAGTTGTTCCAGCATTACCAGTGAGTCCTGCACAGCTTTCACAGTGAGCTCAACAGATATCAGGTTCTCTGGTCGGCCCTTGGAGACCCATTCTGACAATATTTAGAGCTGTTGTAGCCAGAAAACATATCCTGGTGATTGCACAGCTGAAATATTAAAATCACGTCAGTAATCATAAAAAGCCTTCAGTTTCAAAAATGGTGCACTGTGAGTATGTCCCCCCTTCACTAAGAAAAGTTATGTCCCAGCTTTGAACAAGGGATCTTTTCAGGGTCACATCTTCTTATGATGACTTCTTTTTTTAATGTGAGTTTGTCATTCTTCCAAAAATGTAAGCTATGTTATTGAAAGGAAAAGAATGAAATCCCCAAATCCCCAGTGGCATGTAAAGTCATACAATAGAATAGTGTCTTTCTATTGTAACCGTCCAAAATAGCTTGGTATTCTGTGATTAACAAATATTTTCAAACCCTTCAACGCATTCAGTCAGAAAATACATTGTATTTAATTTGCATAGCAGATGGTCCCCCAATGCTGGGCTCTGCACCCCACACCACATTTTTAAACCCTATACAAAATGACTCCATGAATGAACACAAATGTGTAATATAAGGTGAAAAGTTTGATACAGTTTGATATGTTTCCCTTACACTTTTCACCTATAGCAACCAATTATCAGGTAGTCTTTTCTGGTCACCTGATTAAAAGCAACCATCTTACTGGATGTTATATGTTACTGCTCTAGGGTAAACGCTGTGCCTTGTATTACATATTGGGGTAAGTGTGCCCCTTAATGCTCTTAAACTGCTGCTCTGGGCATGTAAATGCCCCCCTACGAGTCTGTATATATTACATTAGTTCTACTTTACAATAATCCTCAGCTGAGGTATCACAAGTATTGTCAAAAATTATGCACCCAAAAAAAATATATTAGAGGATATTCCCCCTGAAATTCTCCAGTTCTAACTGTAACAGGAAGAAGTGTCCCCACCAACATCTGCAGGTATAGCGGGTGGATGAACTGTGGCTCCGTGTTCCCTGTCATGAGGTCTGCTCTAGTGAAAGATTCCATTGTATTGAATGCTATATATTTTATTGAGGCCTGTACAGTTTAGAGATATAGTTTACCTTTAAGCATTCCACAAAACAAATGCAACCTAAGCATTATAGGCAGTTACTAAGCTGATGTACACAAAAAGGCCGCAGCAGCGACAGTTTATTAATGTGCCTTTTCTGTTCCTTTGCTATGGAAACATCTACACACTGAATTTCTCTAACAAACACCTCTCACTATGTGAGAAACACAAGTGCAGGGCTGAATAATAAGCTGCAGTGATTGTACAGTGCCCTGTTAATGTCTACAAACTATATTCACCACTGCACAGTTTTTTGTGCTTTAACATAAAATTACATGAAACGGTTGACATTGTAATAGATTATATCTAATATTAGTCATTGTAGATAGGAGTCTTAGAAAGGAATGCTATGATTAAAATTTGAATCTTTATTATGTGGAAGAGCCTACAAGAATTCTATCTATATGTAAGTATCTTTATTTTTTATTTATTTTTATATCTTAAGTGAACGTTAAAGTTCATGATTCTTCTTAAAAATAGTGTATTTCCTGCTAGCAGCTCCGTGTCAGAACTGTTAACCATTTAATCCAGAGTGACAATTCCAGAATTATCTGCAGAACTGGTCATAGTCATCCCATCATAGGGGAAGCACTGTCTGTCATACATGTTTCATTCATTTATGGCTGCCCATTTGGAAATTATTTTGAGACTGCATAGATGAAAGCAGTAACAACAAAAACAACCCACTTTTAACTATACATGGCCCCCATTAGAGAGAATTTTTTGGGATATAACAAGTATTAGACAGTCTTACCTGCATGTCCTGTGCTACTGTAAGAATATCCTAAAGCTGGTGGGGCTGGCTCATGTAAACAGTTTTGGTAACATAATGCTTCCTAGAAATGCAAGAGAATATGAAACCAATACATCTTTATTTTCAGATTGGATAGTCTGTGACTGAAAATCCACAGTATAGTGCATTCAAAAACTTGCTTAATATTAGAGAGAGAATATCAGGAGTTTAAAGAAAGCCAAATATTTGTAAGTCTATTCTATTTTGTAAGCTACAGTTGAATTCATTACATCCTTGACATTTTCATCTTTTGCCTTTCTAGCCATTTCTAAATGTCTGTGTTTCCATGAGATGACCCATATATACTGTAACTCATGCCTCTAACGTATAACTCTGAGCTCCTGCCCACACTTAGCAAATACCTGACCTAGCACATTGCTTTGAATTTCAGGCCATTTCCACAGCACCGATCAGTGATAACTTGTCAGAGTGGATAGCTTAAGTGCAATGACTTAAAGACTTTTTTTGATTCCAAGTGAAAACAGTTATTTTATTTCTAAAATATATGTACCCATCACAATCTCATGTTCACCTTAAACTGAATTTGAAACAACCTTGCAAGTTTTTAACCAATAACAAATACTAAATACTAAAAAGCAATAGGAGAATAAAAAGGGAAAGCTTCATTAAAGGCAGCAGTTAGAATTGATACAATAGTTGCTAATATTTCACAGATACGGCTGAGAAATGTATCAACTAATTGTATTAAATGTAGCAAATGATAGCAGTTCAGAATGACCTGGATCACTGAGCTGCCAGACTGAGACACTAGAGACATTAAACTTTAAATTTAGGAGGTTATTTATTAAAGTTCGTTTTTTTAACTGGCCTGAAAACCACAATTTTTTCATAGAAAAAAAACTCAAATTTTTTGTGATTTATTACACTCCGCTGGAATTAAAAGTCTAAATAAAAAAGTATTCCAACTCAGACCTGCTGAGTTCATGTAGAAGTCAATGGCAGATTTCCAGTCGATATCCTGATCTGCGTTGGGTTTCATTCATTAATCTGCAGATTTTGTGGTTTTCAAGCGTCAAATATCACACAACAAATTTTTCGGAAAAATGTATTGATAAATGGGGGGAATGCTTGTGGATTTGGTCTAAATCGTTTTCAGAAAATTGTGAGAACTTTTAGAATTTTGATAAATAACCCCCGTAAATTTTGGGAAAATGTTAAAAAAAAATAAAACATGGAAAGCAACTGAAAAAGTCTTGGTTTATTGTGAACAATCTGAAAACAACTTAACTGAAAAAAGTGTTTGGAAGGTGAACAACCCATTTCCATGCCTACCATATTGTATTATCCTGTTTATAGTAGCTGAAACATATTCCTTTTTTCATTACATATAGGAGCAGTTCTTCAGCTTTCTATTACATACACAGAGAACAATTCCATTTCATCCAAATGGTATGGTAACCATTTTGTTCCTTGTGTTTATTGTAAATAATATTCCAATTTAATACTTGAAGTGACACTAACTTACAACTACTGGCACATTTACTAAGGGTTGAATATCGAGGGTTAATAAACCCTCGAATTCGACCCTCGAAGTAAAAATCTACGAATTAGATTATGGAATTCGAAGGATTTACTGCAAATCCTACGATCGATCAAAGGAAAAAACGTTTGATCGAACAATGAAATCCTTCGAATCGAAAGATTCGAAGGATTTTAATCGATCGATCTAACGATTTTTCTTCGATCAAAAAAACCTTAGAATACTGATGGGGAAGGTCCCCATAGGCTAACATTTTACCTCGGTAGGTTTAAGCTGCCGAAGTATGTAGTCAAAGTATTTTTTAAAGAGAAAGTACTAGTGTTTGACCAGTAAGAAAATACAATGTGCACTATACATAGAAATTCAAAAAGTCCACAAACCCGGTTTTTAACATTTGGGGGCAGATTCCCTAAAGGGCGAAGTGACTAAAGCTAGCGAAAATTCACCAGAGTGACGTCATTTCAGAGCTTCGCCAATTTCCTAACAGTTGCAGGCATCACTTTGGTAGCGAAGGAGATAAACGCTAGCGTTGCTTCACACTCTAATGCGAGGCAAATTTTCACTCTGGCGAATGGATGTAACTCCGCAAATTTAGTAAGATGTGGATTTTACTGAACGTTACCTCATTCGCCAGACTTGCCTTCGCCAGCTCAGGCCAGGTGAAGTGCAAAGGAGTGCACAGAATTCCTCAATTTTTAGTGCAAAATTCTTCTAAGTTCCAAAAAATGCTGGCGACTTTTCATTTTTTCAGAGTGATAGCCTGCAAAGGTCCGTAATTTTTTTTTGGGTAACCAGGTTCCCCCTACATTTTCTAACATATGGCACATAAACTATACAGTGGGCTCATGTGTAGGGCATTATAACAACTTTATTTTGTTTATTAAGGTTCCCTGGACTTGAGTAATGTAATGTATTTGCTGCAACATATACGTCCATGTAACTTTATCAATTCCCAGCCGTATGCAAATTAGGCAAAAATTCAGCCAGTGTTCTGTGATCTGGACGCAACTTCACACCTTAGTGAATTGGCGTTGGCCTAGCGAATTTACACCTGGCAAAGTGTTGCGATGGCTGCGAAGCCATCACTGGCGAATTTTTGATGGTTAGGGAATTTGCCCCTTGGTCTCTATTTCATATATAATAGTCTCTTGTATTACAAGTCATTTTAGGCTCAAGGAGGCCCTCATGCAGGTTTTTCATTAGCAACAAGATATGAAATAAATTGCTTCTTGTGTAGTAAAATTGTTATTTCACCTATTGTTAATTAATTAATTAATTAATTCATTCATTAATTCATTAATTACAACCCCATAGTCATCTTGTAACAGTGAATGGCACTAGCAGCTCTATCATATTAAAAAGTTATTTTAGAGCTGTTGTTGACCTTCGAGTTAACTTTTAGTATGATGTAGAGAGCAATATTCTGAGACAATTTGCAATTGGTTTTCAATTTTTATTATTTGTGGTTTTTGAGTGATTTAGCTTTTTATTCAGCAGGTCTCCGGTTTGCAATTTCAACAATCTGGTTGCTATGATCCAGGTTACCCAACCATGCATTGATTTAAAAAAGAGACTGGAATATTAATAGGAGAGGTCTGAATTGAAAGATTAGTAATAAAAAGTAGCAATAACTATAAATGTGTAGCTTTAGAGAGCATTTGTTGTTTCAGATGGGGACAGTGACGCCCATTTGAAAGCTAGAAAGAATCTGAAGAAGAAGGCAAAAAATTCAAAAACTATAGAGGATAAATTATGAAGGCAATTGAAACGTTGCTTAGAATTGGCCATTCTATAACATACAAAAAGTTAATGTAAAGGTAAACCACCCCTTTAATTGCAAAATTCCACCATGTGTGTAGACTGGGGGGATGATGTTGTGCCTGTCAGTGGGCAAATAAGACAAGGCGAATGGGAGAAAACACTGTGTGCATCATTTTTACAGATGACTATCTGCTGCTTGCAAATAACCCCACCCTGCTTTTGGTCATTCATCGAAATAAAATGTATGTCCAAATGGAACGTGTCACTTCACATATGTTGCATTTAGTCATGGGGGCTGAAGTGCCCTGGTATGTTGGGAAAATGTCCCCACGCCCCAGAATTTTTTTTATACATGAACATACACTATCTGAAAATCTTAAAGAATGTTGAATAGAACCTTCAAAGAAGAGAGAATATGGTCTAAAAGAAATCTCAAAGGACACAGAAACATTTTGAACACCTGGAATACATTTGTAGGACTGTAGGAGGTCCGCAAGCAATGATTCTTCTTATTGGTCTATACAGAAGATATATGGTGTTTTCATCATTTCCCCTTTTCTCGTTGATTTATTTTAATTGCATAAATGAACACCCTGGTCCAGTATGAGGAAAATAGCATATCTGGCAGGTTATATATGTTGCCTCTCATTCTGCATAAAGGATTAACATATGAAAACTGTCAACTTTGGTTTTTTCTTGGAAACAAGAATCTAGCATTTGGCTCTTAAAAGCTGTTTCTGGAATAAAAACTAAAAATCCCATAAAATCTGCATTCATTTATAAAAATGAAGAAAAATAAAATATCAAACAGTGCCGAAACAGATATACATTCATGTGTCACTTTATTAGGGAAGTTAATGAAGTGCAGATCTCAGAACCCTGGTTGTATAAGATGAGTTGGTCTAAGCCATGTTTAAAAGCACTCAGTGAATAACCACAATAGGATATGGCAGTTTCACATTACGCTGTTATTTTTAGCCTGTATTTAGTTGTAAGTTCATTTATTAACTAAGCCATTTAGAACAGCCAACAAGAGTTATTGAACTTGTCGTTTTTCCAAAGTGTGACTTTACCACGTTTTGAATACCATTTACTTAACCCTCAGAAGGAGAAATCCCATCTGTCATGCTTGATAATTGTTTGGATGCCAAAGCCTAATTTGTCAAAGACAAATATACATCACCGAATATTATTCATAAGGGACACTGAGCAATAGTTGACTTTTCCTGCTGAGCATTTAAATAACATTTATATTCAACACTCACCACTGTCAAAGGGGATACAAAGAGCTAGGACCTTGACTATTTTATAGAGTTAGACTGATATTAATTTAGTATGGGTCAATTCCATTTTTAATCTAAATCTGTGCTGCCTTCTATATAACTGGTTTAATCTCAATGTATTTAAAGATGTAGTGAGTGACTTGAAGAGACAAATAGATGATGTCTTCATCAGACCTCTAGCTTTGTGATTCAGTGGGACTGTTGTTGTAATTGTATTCACATTCGGGTTAGGTTAGAGGCCTTCAGATTGAACGGCAATGTCGTTTTTAACAATAGCCCCCTGTGGGCCTGCTACTAAGGGCTTGCTCCCATGTTGAAGGGTTGTATTCAGAGTTGTGAAGTCAGAGTCGTTGAGTCAGGGTCGTTGAGTCAGAGTAAGAAGCAATTGTGGGTATCTGGAGTTGGAGTCAGAGTTGCCAAAAATGACTCCGACTCCTAATAACTTTAACTGCATGCACTGAAAATAACCAAATCAGATGTAAGAGCATATATGAAGAAGGATCTGACAGAAGCAATTCTGTTTATAAGAACAGTACTTTAGTTAAAGGAAAAATGTAACCCAAAAATAATACTTAAGCAACAGATTATATCAACAGTTTATATCAAATTAAGTAGCACATTAAAGAATCTTACCAAACTGATATATATATTTGAGTAAATCTTGTCCTTTTACATCTCTTGCCTTGAACCACCATTTTGTGATGGTCTCTGTGCTGCCTCAGAGATCACCTGACCAGAAATACTACAGATCTAACTGTAACAGGAAGAAGTGTGGAAGTAAAACACAGAACTGTCTGTTAATTAGCTAATGTGACCTAACATACTAGTATCCCAGGGGGGTGGCCCTTATTTTTTAAAATGGTTTTATAGTTAGGATTATCCAATGGCACATACTACTAAAAAAGTATAGTATTATAAAAATGATTTATTTACATGAAGCTGGTTTATTTATAACATATGAGCTGTTTATTTTTATATAGAGCTTCAATGTTCGGGTAGTATTTAACTTTGGGTTATATTTAACAGGTATTCCATATGCTATAGTATTTATGTATATATGTATTTAACAGCTATTCTATATTCCAATAAACAATTGGAAAACCTAAAACAACTTAGATATTAATTGTACCTGGCATATAACTATAGAATAGCTGTTAAATACCATAAACTGAAGGGTCAGATTAGAAGCATTTATGTACCGACTCCACAGCCCTGGTTGTATTTGATCAAAAAGAATGAATTTGTTTTCATTAGTGTAAAATGGATTATTTCAACAATCGGATTAGTCTGTAGCAATTTGAGTACTTTACACCCAAATCAGAGTGTTCCATATACATTGGGCCAAAAAATCAGATAGGAGGAATTAAGATGAATTACATTTTATTAAATCTAAATCTGGAAAAATGTTCACCCACCAAAACTGCAATAAGAAAGCCAACAGGATAAATCAGCTTTAAGGCCTAATGCTAATTACAGCTGAAGTCTCTGTACACAGTAACTGGAGTAACTGGAGCTCAGATGTATTTTTCAGAGATTTTAGAGAAAGCAATGGAATTTGATATTAACCACACAAAAGAGACAAATCCAGTCTGCAATGCAAAAAATGACTCCTTTAATATTAATTTACTATGACTACATTGGCTTAAAAAACCCTGGCCCCACACGTAAATAACTACTGCAGAATAACATGGTATTATAGATCTGCTCTTCAGATATTCCCTTGACTATAAAATGCTGCTTTTCCCAAATCTTGGCCAGATGCCTACTACAAAACGGTGGTAACCTTAACCTACCGTGTTTCTCCATGCATGGGGAAGTAGATTTCCTGGTAATCATGTGACTGCATTGATTCCTTTCAATAACAGTCCTTTATTTTACCATTTTTTATAACAGAAAGTGTAATTTGAGAATTGTTGAGAATTGTAGTTTGAGAGTTTCTATGCCATAGTAGAACACCTAACCTTTAAGACAACCTAAATAGCATTAAAAAAAGTGGCTGCATGGAATAATTATATTGTTTTTATGTTACTTTTTATGGACCTGTGTACACCAATGCTGTGCTTTGCACCTCACCCAATATTTTTTTATCCAGCAAAAGGGGCAGAGTGCAGCCAGTCCATGGACAGAAGTACTCTTTGAATAACCACTAATGAACATGCATTTGCATCTCTTCATGTTATTGCTATTTGTGACCTAATAAAATGACCCTTACAATGTCTGATCTCTAATATTTTTAATGGAAGAATGCCATAATTTCTGCATTTACTTCCTTGTTGGATGGTTTCCTTGTTTTAACAATACAAAGCTTTACAGCTTACCACCCTTCACAGCTCTTAACATCAAAACCTTTCAGATGTGGAGAATAAAAAAATGGATGCTTTCAACTTCAGCTCCCCCCTGACTAGAGGAGCACATATTCATATCTTTCAGTACATTCATGAAAACTTTTTTTAATCTAAATAATATTTCCATCATTCTATAAAAAAAAGTACAGACTGGTGCACTCAAAAAACATTATAACAAATGCCTGTGTGCTGGTTATAGAAATACATATCCACATACATGAACCGCACTCACAGGTCTTTTATAAATAAAAAATAATGTAACTTTATTTCAACGTTTGGCTCCTTAACAGCTCGAGTTTAGGAGCCGAAACATTGAAATAAAGTTGTTTTAGATTACCTATACTGGATAATCCATAGGAGGCTTCCCATAAGGGTCTCCAAAAATAGCAACTAAAAATAATCAAAAAACAGATAGCACACCCAATTAAAAAAAATCATTTATTACAAAAAGAAAAAATATAATAAAAAGTACAAAAAAATAATAGTGAGCCCTCACTAAGTATTGTTTTGTATTTTTTGTTATATTGTTCTCTCATGAACTAATGACTGGATGCCTAATGTTTGTAGATGTGCCGATATGTATATGAAACTGTTCATCTGTATACATCAGGGTTCTGCCTGCAGAAAATACAAAAGTGCAAATGTTACTTTATTGCCTATATAGGAGGACCTGTAGGAATTTACTTATTATGCAGAATTATATAAACATTACAACAGAAGCAGAGCAAATGTCTAAATTTTTTAGGGCTGGAACTATTATCCGCTAACCCATTAACTGCATGGCATATAAAATAGGTGGCAAATGGTCATCACGCTAATGACCCTACATTGTGTATCTAATCAGAACTTGCTTGCTAGGGATTGGGGACCCCTTGCCCTTGAATGCTCCAGGCTTAGTATTTCATTTATAATCCACCGAAGGTCACAGCTGATAAGGTATCAGCTGATGAGAATGCAAAGTATAACTTAAATGGAACATTACAGGTGGATTTCTGAAAAGTTCTGGCACAGTAAGAACAATACAAGATGTAAGATGTAAACACTCCATCTGAGAAAAGGTCTGTAACATTTTTACTTACCAATTTGCTTTTTAAAATTTCTGATGGCAAAATCAACATGACGCAAACTTTGTAAAATCGATCCCTATTCCTTAGTAGAATTTATTTCCCTTGATTAGAAGACAGTTTTGGTTAAAGTCCTAGTTCTCCTACATTTTAATGTGATGCAGGCAGCAGTAGCCTGAGACAATTTGCGATTAGTCTTCAAATGTTCAAATGCTATTTTTTGTGGTTTCTGATATACAGTATACATTTTTGTTCTGCAGCTCTCAGGCTTTGACTTTCAACTGCTAGCTGGTTGCTAAGGATTCATTTTAAATGAATGCTGCATAGAAGAATTTCTGAAAAAATGATGACAATAGAACTGAACCCTCCATGTGTGTCTTTGGTAGCCATCCTTTTCAGTTAACAATTAAACGTGGTTGGTTATTATGCATAGAGCAGGTCATGTTGCTTAAGGCACCCAGCTGGCCCGGCCCTGCAAGGCCTGTGTCTACCCAATGAATACAATGATGGTCAGACATGGGGGGAAAGTATGTAGGCTCACCTCTCCTTCCCACTACCAGTCAATCAGGCAGTGCAAAAGGTGCAGCCTTCAAAAGAGCCTTCTGAGTTATTTTCTTGAAGAAATTGAGACAGCGCTCAGAGGGCCAAGTACAGAAATCTGAGGCACCCCCCCACACTAAACTCAACAGGGGAAGAGGAATTGTTGGCAAAAGTAACAGAGAAGGAGCAACTAGAAAGGTAGGAAGAGAGTCAGGAAGCAATGCAATCCTGGATACCAAGTGAATAGAGAATTTGCATTAGGACAGGATTGTCAGCAGTATCAAAAGCAGAAGATAAGTCCAGGAATATAGAGTAATGAGAATAGAGTAAAGCCTTGTGCAGGTGTTTGGAGAAAGAGCACTAAAGACCGCAATTTTACACCATATACAAGCAGGTTTAAAAACTACTGTATGCATAATTGAAAATGTAAAAAACTAATTATAATTGTAAAATGTGAATTTTTGTTTCTAATTATGCAATTGGTTTATGACTTTTATTAGAACCCTACCCAGGGCTGCTCCTGCCAGGAGGCAAGGTAAGAACTTTGCTTCAGACGAAAGTGAGTGGTCAGTTCCCCTGTGTGGCAAAAAGCCAAGAGCCAAATCTCCATTTTATAGTGCAGAGAGTGCTATAGCGGACATTGTACTAGCGATGTGGCTTTCCTTTGACCAGCGCCAATGCTAAGTTTTAAGTGCAGAGCGGGGGGGGGGGGGCATCAACAGGCCTCAGGCAGCAGCAGCCTCAGGATCAACCCTGTTCCTCCTCCAGTTGCATTGTACTTTTTGTCAACAGTACTCTCTTGTTTGATGCTTGAGGTACCCTGCCATGTGTGGTCTGCCAAAAGCACAACATTTTCTATCCAAATGAACAGAGATGGGGTTGTAAGCAGATACAAGTGTTTTAATCTCCATCCCTGTGCCAAAAGCCTTGTAGTGGAGATATTATATATATATATATATATATATATATATATATATATATATATATATATATATATATATATATATATATATATATATATAGATATATAGATATATAGATATAGATATATATATAGATATATGCTAAGGATCAGTGCGACTGTCGCACAAGACACTAAGCAGGATCACTAATATTTGTGACAGTCTTGGAACCCTTTGCAGGGAGCCAGGCAGAGCAAGTTAGCCAAGTCAGAAAACAAAAGAGAGAGAGAAAGTGGCCAGGAAATAACTTATTTTAACAGCAAATCACTGGCAGCTTGCGGGTAAAGGGTGGGTAGCAGTCCTTACCAAGAATGCTGGGTAATATTAACAGCTGAGAGCCATGGCAGTCAGATAACTCCTGTACCTCTCACCAAAACTAGGAATAACACACAACTGGGATAAGATCAAAAAGGGTGACTGGAAACACTGACAAAAACAACCTGCAAGGCAATTGATCAAGTTGATTATCACTAATCAGGATGGCATTAGGGAAGGATCTGAATAGGCAGAACAAGACATCCAAAGTTTGTCAGCAAGCTGGAATGAAAACCATTATTTGCACCAGACATACTGACTAGTTAGATATTTGAATGGGAATTTGTCATCAACAACGTCCTTGCCACTGATTTTATGTTAAAATCTAGAACTTTGTCTCCATATCATACCCATGTTAGAGTCTACCAGACCTTCTACCTTAACTGTTCAGTTTATGGGATTGATGGAAAAAACTGGACCCCTCAGGAACCACCCAGTTATTCATTGTTAAGCCAGTTGCAGGTAGAATAATGAAATTTGACAAAAAGGGAAACAATTGATTACAGCCCTGGTGAAAATGTGACCATTGTTCATAAATGAGCCCGTCTGCGTATACAGTAACATCAAGCTATCATTTCTTTTTATCACTCTTAAGCCCAGCATTTCAGCCACATGCCCAGGTCAGCAGAAAGGAACCAGGAGTGGCAGAATCTAGTCAGTTTCAGACTGGGATGCCAGGGGCCCACCAGAAAACCTTAGGCCAAGGGCCCAATTTCCAAACTATTATTCCTCCTCTCCTCACTCAACCTCTATATTTTCCTAGTCTCTTTTCTCTACATACCATACTCTATTCTTCCATTATTAAGCCTCTTTTTCCCCCATAAAGAAATAGGGAATGACCATAAAATAGGCCAAATCGATAGAAGCAAGAGGCCTCACTGACACCCGTGTCCACCAGGAGTTTTTCTGGTATCCCAAGGGCCAGTCCGACACTGAATCTAGCCCTGGTATATCATGGATGGCTGGTAAAGGCAAAAACACTGCCAGAATTATTTTTGGAGTGATACTGATGCTCCTATTAAAAAACCTAACAACTCTGGAAAAACTTGCTTGCCCTGATGTGGGAATATGGTTACGTCTAAACAAGCAGTGGACAAAAATGTACCAACTGGTTTAACAAGTCCATAATCACGAAAGGTACGTTTGTAAATCAAAAGTTAGATGACCAATGAACTACAGATGTAACAGCATTATTAGTACACAGGCTAAGTAAAAAATACTTCACTTCACAGTGATTTCACTCATGCTCAGTATACATGTACAGTACATATACTACAATACCCGGTTAATAGTGACATATTATTTTATTCAATATATATTGCAAAACATTTACTTGGTCAAATACACAAAATTTCAGGAATGCAAGTGAGGCCCACTAAGTTTAACTTAATACAGAAAGAAATCACCAGTGCTTGGTCTAACCCACAATCTGGAGTTGACCAGCTGCTATAAACAATAAAAATCCAATATTAGTACACAAAAAAGGAGAAAAATTGCCAGCGCACAGTTTGCCTTTAAAGGAGAAGGAAAGCTATGGAGGCATTTTATTACCAATAGATGAGCTGCAATAGTGCAAGGTAGAATGCTATATTTATTCTGTAGAATATTTTACCATACCTGAGTAAAAAGCTCTAGAAACTCTCTGTTTGTTTAGGATAGCAGCTGCAGTATTAACATGGTGTGACATCACTTCCTGCCTGAGTCTCTCCCTGCTCACTCATAGCTCTGGGCTCAGATTACAACAGAGAAGGGAGGGGGAGGGGAGAGGAACAAACTGAGCATGCTCTTGCCCAGGGCAATGAGGTTTAAGCTGAAGGCAGGAAGTCTGATACAGAAGCCTATGTGTACACAATAGAAGGAAAGAAATGTGGTGTTTCTTTTGACAGAGGACTCAGAGCAGCACTACTTTGGGGGTTTACTGGTATATTTAGATGGACCTTTCTGATCAGGCTTACTTAGTTTTAACCTTTCCTTCTCCTTTAAAAATAATTATCACAAAAAATTAGGTGTTACTACCACACTTTGGCCAAAATATGTAAACTCATGTGCCACGTTAAGGCCCCTCACTGTATTTCCTACACTATCCATTAACATTCTAAGTTTGTAGTGCATTTAAAATCAAGTCCCCCAGCAAACAGTGTACAGTAACTGAGTAGTAAGACCATTGTGCACTTACCCTTAACTCAGGAGCTATAGTGGGAAAGCAGGGAGCTTTTAAGCCCCAGACAATTAACATACATCTATAAATAATTCCCTGTTTTAAAGGTTGAATGGCAACTATGCAAGTGAGCCCAGCTTAATTTAACTTAATACTGCATATATTCCTATTAAATATAGACCTGTTAAACTGTACTCTTATATAACATTATTGGAGTTAATGCAATTCAACACAAATGCTTTTGTTGCTTGTCATTTGCAGAGACTCCATCCAGCAGCAATAGCTGTTGTTGTACAAATTATATAGTTAAACTATACAATGTACAGTATGTATTGAACTTCAGCCTGTTACATTTCTGTATAAACTCCAGTATATGGCTGAGTCACACTGCACCCTAGTGGTACAGTCACCTCAGTGCAAGACTCAGCAGGACTATGATTATCAGCAACTAGTTACTATCAGACTGTCTATGGTAGTTATATCATTTGGGACATCTAGTTGTTTCTAAACTGTATCTCGTTGCTGGCAGGATTCTGGGAGTTGTAGTTTGATACATGCCACCTGGCCGGTGTTTTACCAGCCTGGCCAGTAAAAATGATGGTTGATCCCAATATTAATAATAGGGAAAAAAGATAAATATATAGGAAAGCCGGTATAATTTTCCAGAAAAGGTGGCAACTCTAATTGCAAGCTGTCCTTGTGACAGTACTTCCCCGCTGCACTCCCTTTTCTTTTCTAATAACAGGACCTTTCTCACATTTTGTGTACCCTGTTAAATTCCATAGCCAGCGCCAGCAGAATCTCTTTCCTGTCTGAAAAGTCAACATATCAACTTTTTTATTACTATTGTCAATACACACACACTATCAGAGTCACTTGTCTGAATTAACATTAAGGCTTTTTGTGTAAAAAAAAAAAAAAATCAAGTTAAATATCATTTTTTTTTTCTCTGTGCCCAAAGGTGTACCTTTATCTGTGTTTTCCTTTGTATCCTTGTGCATGACATTGTTTATTTTACAGAATATTAAACACTGAGAAGATTTGAGATTGTAGTGAGTTTTTAAACTATGAAACCCACAAAAAGGACACAATTCTGTTAAAAAAATGTAACCTAATAACTATTGTGTATTTAGTAGAATGAGAATTAACAGTTACTGACCACTAACGAGTTACCCAGCCCTAGTAGGTATTTAGTGTTTAGTCAAATGCAGGTAAGCAGCAAAATACAAATGAAGGAAGTAACTTACATCTATAGCCAAAAGTTTGTATGTTGAATGAGAGGAACAGGATTATTCAAAAGCAGGGGTTCATCCCCTGACATAAATAGTAGACCTGGGCTCCAAAATCCATGGGTAAGGCAGGCATTTGGAAATACCATTGCTTCTTGTCTGCTGTCTCTATTGTTATGCCCCAAATCATACTCTCTTACACAATTATTCTACCTCTAGCACCCCTATATTTCAGCTCTTCTTACATGTTATAGCACACCTGTGGTATGCTAGGGAATACCTCTTGGTAATCAATGTCATTACAATCCTTGGGGGGTGTCCTAAAATACGGCCCCCTGCCAAGGATTGGGGGATTGGGGGACTGGCTAGTGTTCCTGTTAGCAGAAAACTGCACTGGCCCGGGGCACTTGCAAGCAAGTGATCCTCTTCCTCCCTTCGTCTTTCTTCAGAATCCAGCGGCCAACACATGCGTAGTAGAGCAAAAAAGCTGGCTTTTTTATTAAAGTCCGACTTTGAACTCTACTGCACACATGCGCCCATGCAAATGAAGAAGGAAATAAGAGAAACATTTGCTCGCTACTGCCAGTTTTCTGCTTACAGGAGCACTGGCCCAGGGTATCAGGTAAGTAAGTCATTATAATTCAATTGGAGCTTTCGTTCTCCTTTAAACATATTATTAGTGACTCAGTAGAACCAGAAAGTGACAGGATGTTTTTTTTAACTGCAAGACATAACAAAACTATAAATATTTCTTAATTAAAGCAATAGGCAAAACTATATTTGAGCTATTTGAAAAAAAAGTACTATTTGCCTACTTTAAGGACTCATAAAACAGAAGAAATTTTAAATGTCAGAATGTAAAATTTTAAAGCAGCTGCAGAAAAAGTAAGCATGAGGTGGGCTGACTGAATTTTAAATGCCATCACATACCATTAACACTCACGGTGAAAATATAAGGTTCCTACAGTGAGTTATGAGGTACTTTAAACAATCTGCTGGATCTGTCTAGCTAGGCAATATCTCTTACATATGTTATAAAAACAAAAGTAATCAGCAGTGTATTTTCTGTTAGTCCAAGCCAATAGTGATTCAAGAACTTTAAATTACGGAACAGAGAGCAACCAGATTATTTATCATTCAAATTTAAGGCGCACCTTTGGGTATCAATATAGAAAGCAGTAGGAGCCAGATTCAATTGAGAATGAGTTGGAGTACTCCCGCAGGTTTGAAAAGAGCATAGTGCAAAAAGAAAGAAAATATTGTGATGTGGGGAGTTGCAGTTCCCCAGTGGTCGGACAGCAATCCCCCACCCACCAGCAAACCAGTTCGGGCTCCAACTAAGAGTCAAATGCAAATAAATATTAAAAAATAACTTTTAATAGGACCATTAAAAAGCACCTTTGGGTATACATAGCTGTTTACATATTTCATAATCTTGTCTCAGAGAGATATTTAAAAAGAAGAGCAAAGCGTGTTTTTCTTCCACTTAGGTTATTGCAAGTCTTTTATACTTATTAGGGTTGCCACCCGGCTGGTATTTTACTGGCCTAGCGGTAATACAAATTTACTGGCAATGTAGCTGCCGGTAATTTGTGATATCATTTACAAAATCCCCTGCCCGCTGATGAAAACTTACATTTTTGTCTGCTTCAGGTGGTGGCCCCACCCCTTTTATGATGCCACTTCACATGGCCTGCCCCTTTTGTGATGCTACTCCCCCGTGGCTCCGCCCCTTTTATGGTGCCCCTCATCGGCTCCGCCCCATTCTTTTCCGCCCCCCACCATGGCCGGTATTTTTTTTTTTTTTAAAAGGTGGCAACCCTATACTTATATAACATAAAGATGCACCATTAATATCCAATTAAAAACTGACCTTTTGACTCTGACCTTTGAGCAATCACTTTTGAACTAGGCATCTACAACATGTGGGCCAAGCTTAGTTAGTTTAGTGACAGAAAGACAAAAGACAGTTTATATAAAGTAACTGATAATTTCCTTTTTCTGAGCTTTGGTCTTTTACATGTTGCAGAATATTGCATTTAAGTGGTAAACTACATCTGCCTGCTTCTCTGCAGCCTTCTCTGGCTAATGGAGAATGCTGGGAATTATAGATCAAAACAGCTGGTTTGTTGTGAGTTTGAAGCTGCTGTCTGAAAGGCTGGCAGCAAACTGAGTCATGGTAATTTATTGTTTGCTACACAATATGGTTTAATTTTTACTTAGCATGGTCTGTCAAGTCAGACGTAATACAAAGCATATTGCCTGCAAAGTGATCCTGTTTTACAGATGCAGGGGTGTTATAAACACAAGCTCTCTGCTCACAAGACATGTGATTTACTCTTTTACAGAAAGATAAAGCCTGTCTTGTTTGAAGATTATCATAGAAACTGGACTGTGATTGCAACATCTAAACCTGCAGAGGATTTAAACCATCTGACTAAGAAGTACTTGATAAAATATATATTGCTTGAAGTCAAATGTTTATCTTTAGTTTTTTCAGACTTAGAACTTTATAAACATTCAGTATGATAGTATTGTTTCTACAGTCACATTATGGGACGCAAATTCATTGTGTAATTTTAGATGCAAATCCACATGTTTTTTTTTTCTTTACTCGTGATGCAGTGTTTCCCCCATAGCGTGGCACAATTCCCTTTCAAGTGAAAAATTCACACACACACCCCGGAGCTCTGATACTATCAAACTAATGACCTTGATCTGCATATAAAGAAGATCTACAGATAAAGTTAATAGAGGACAGTGCCTCTGGTTTTGGTTACTTAATTGTAGTTTTTGCTGTCTGCACCCCTCCCTCAACTCAATCTCTTCCATAGTTGCTTCTTTATTTTACAATGATCAAGGTAGCAACTCAAGTAGGGGGCCCAATTAGCTCAGATTCAATTGGTCTGAGGCTGGCCCTGAATGCTTGCATCTTTTTCTAAGACTGTTTCTAAGCCTCTACACTTATAATCAACCCTTTACTTACCTGCACCCAGAATCACTGTGTTGGCCCAGGTGCAGGCAAATTCAGTGGATTTTGGCTTTGGGTTGTCTGCGCTTAGACACCTGGGGTCTTCGCACCTCGGGTCTTCAGTGATTCGTGAGTTCAGGTTCAGCTCACATGCCCTTAAGGGGGGATCGGCTAATTCAAAAAGTGTGGCACAGACGTAGACCCAGGACGACTGTAAACCTTGTGCCCCCCTGATGGCAGCCCTGCTAGTGCACATGCTTTGTTGTTTGAACAGCTCATACGTAATTTTGAGTGACCAAGTGTACTGAAAAGGATACAGTGATTTCAGTGCTGGGCAATTGGATGGTACTTTTTTAAAAAATACTCCCACCTGCATTTCGGCATAGTTCCCTCTGAAGTCACTGGGGCCCCCAAGAGGCAGTAGACGGGATAGTAGTTACACCAGTGGCTCGTATTCATTCAATCTCTGTATTGCAAACTTTAGCCTCCTCAAACAAAAAAATCGCCCTCTGTCTATGTTTAAGTTGCCAAACCTGCCCTTTCAGATTTGGTAGCCCATGTATAGGGCTGACCAACAGGTCTGTGCAGGGCTGGATTTACATAGCAGGCTCCCCTAGACCTGCTGCTGTTTACTGTCGCCGTCCCCATCCCTTCCTTTGTGCACATGCTCGGGTCCAGAATACTGGACATTAGTGCACAGGAAATTTTACAAAAATATTATATCTCATGTAATTCCCCAGTGCTTCCAAACTAATCCAGGTGTGGTTGGACAGCATACCATCCCCACTAACATTCTGCTGCCCTAAGCCCGGGCCTTTATGGCCTTTCCGCAAATCCAGGCCTGGGCAACAGATTTCTGACCAACAATCAGGAAGATATCAGTCAGGGAGATTTAAAAATTCAGTCGGATGAGAAGCACATTGGCACATTAATGCAAAACCTCAACCGGTCTCCATCAGCTCTAAAGGATGATCTAATTGTAGGCCCTAGTTACATGATCGGATCAGCCCAATTTGGCCTACCATGTAGGAGGCCAGATCAGACCTAGATCTGCTTGTTTGGTGACTTTGCCAAACAAGTAGATACAGCATCATTTGGCCACCTTTATCTTTACATACCAACAATACAGAGTAAAACTGCATGATCAGACCTTATTCCTTTGCTAATAAGTGAACTGTCATTGCATTTTATTTTTCATGCAGGTTGTAAAGAAGCTACTTCCAAAACAGGAAAATCCTCACAGTGGAATTACAATGAATAGTATGTTAAAATAACAGATTCATTTTTGGAACAATGTGATGAGCATGAAATGTTGAGAAATACACTGCTTTCACTCTTGCAGTTTAATAATTCATAATTCTGAAATATCATCAAAACACATGATATCAGAGATGGATACCCAATTGAACACACTCTATAGTGTAGCAGGTAATCAATAAATAAGCTATCATTTCTATTATTATCTTTTAGACTTTAGTATTCATTAATTGTCATTGATATAACAGATTAAATAAAAGAAAAAATTATATAATTTAAAAAAATTATACTTGTTTGCACAAGACCTGTTGAGTGCTATACTTTGTGGGTGGGACTAATACAATAGGGCATTAATTGGGGGTGACACTGGCCTGCAATTGTAGTCAGCAGTGCAACCCACAAGTGCCTCCAACTCCCAAAAGCAACTGTGAGCCAGTTGAGCAATAGTGGCCAGGTGATAATAGATAAATATGGTGGTTGCTTTGCGATGCAACCCTAACAACATTGTGCTGACGCTCACCTTTATGAGGTCCGTACACCTCTGCAGGAAGTACTATTGTTTTATGATCCAGTAGCTCAGTGGGAATTGGCACATATTTGGTATGACCTTATATCACTCTCTGTAAACTTGAGAACAGAAAGGGGTGAGCCTTGCAGCCTTATAGCGACTTAGTATACACACCTATTATATATTCAAAGTCTCAAAGTCTTGTTTTTAACAAAGATGTGATATGTGAGACTTTGAGGAGCTACATGTAATAAAGTATACATTTTTCATGATCGCATCCTAATTGATGGATGGAGATTTAATAGCATTTTTATAAACAATTTATTAATTTCTTAACTATTTTACATTTTAAACAGCACAGGCTCACTTTATACTTGAATGAGTATTCGTCAGTTTATAGCACATCACTTTAATATGGTTAAATATGTTATATATGGTAACTACAGTACATATATTGCTGATCACTGATTGGTTCACTTAGAGCAGTGCTGTCCAACTTCTGTGTTATCGAGGGCCGAAATTTTTCTGGCCTACATGGTGGAGGGCCGATAATGGAAGCCAGTGTTGACCACTCCCTGTTTTTAAACCACACACTTTAAACCAAACCCATTTTACCACAAACCATTTCCCCATTAATCGTAGTAGCACACCAAAAAACCAAATGATTGGTGCTCACTGCAGGGATATCACGTATCACTCATATGTGAAAAAAAGTTGTCATATAAGACATAACCTTAAATCCATATGCCTCCTCATCCCATGTGGATAACACAGCACCCCCAGCACATGATTAAACACCTTAAGGGCCCCTAACAATAATTTATTTTCAAATGCTAACAAACCCCCAGAATAAATACCAGGCTTATGTTCCACAGGCAGAGTATGACACACTCAGGCAGAGTAAGGCACACACAGGCAGAGTGGGGCAAACACAGGCAGAGTATGTCACACACAGGCAGAGCAGGGCACACACAGGCAGAGCAGGGCACAAACAGGCAGAGTATGTCACACACAGGCAGAGTATGTCACACACAGGCAGAGTATGTCACACACAGGCAGAGCATGGCATACACAGGCAGAGTATGTCACACACACAGGCAGAGTATGTCACAAACATGGAGCATAGAGAAGGCAGAACAGAGCAGGGGATAGGGAAACCCATCAGGACCACTCTAAGATGTACTACATATAGTGACACAGTGCTGATGCTTATTAGAATTTTGTATAAAGTGTGAACAGTTGAACAATGTGGGCAGTTTCAGTCTGGGTCTCAGGTGTGAACAGTACAGGGCTTTAGGGTATGAACAATAGTTGTCACAAGTGTGAACAATGCAGGAGGATCACAGGTGTGAACATTACAGGGGATTAGTCTGAATTTGAGGTTTAAACAATGCAGGTGCCTGTTAATCTATATTGTGATACCATTTAAATCTTACACATGATAAGCAAAAACATGATATATATAAAACACAAAACCTTGTAAATGATATCCTTTTAAACGACTCTTAGTGATGTCATCAGTATAAACAGAGTTTAGTGAGGTCATTTTTGTCACAACTCACTAAAACTTATGTACAGTTATGGGATCCGTTATCTGGAAACCCGTTATCCAGAAAGTTCCGAATTAAGGAAAGGTTGTCTCCCATAGACTCCATTATAATCAAATAATCCAACATTTTAAAAATTATTTCCTTTTAAGTAAGAAAACAGTTGGTTGTACTTGATCCCAACTAAGATATAATTAATCCTTATTGGAAGTAAAACCAGCCTATTGGGTTTATTTAATGTTTACATGATTTTCTAGTAGACGTAAGGTGTGAAGATCCAAATTACAGAAAGACTCATTATCCGGAAAGCCCCAGGTCCCGATGATTCCACATAATAGGTCCAATATCTGTATTATAATAAAGTAAGTGAGGATATTAGAAGTAACCTTGGAGTTCTACGACCCCAACAATTGCGCCATAGGCACATGCCTTTCACCCTACCCCTAGTTCCAGCCCTGTCTATACGACATATTTTGCAGCTAGCTCATTGTCAAATGACCAGCCAATACTGCTTTAGAAGGGGCTGTTCTGCCCCCCCCCCCCTTTACACTATACAAAACCAAAATCTGTACACCTACTACTGTTATGTTCAATATGATGTATGATTTATGTTCTGCTAACTGAAAAACACTTTATACCATATTCAGGGACACGCCATTTGACATCAGCAACCCATATTAAAAGAACAGGTGTCCAAAGGAAGCAATAACGTGGTGGCTGTAAACTCACACAATGGAATTCCCATTCCCTTGAAAACGGAAGCGGACAACCTTGTTGCCTGGACTGATAGCCTTTGTATTGAATTAATAGACGATTAATATGCAAAATAGAATATATAAAATATATGGCACTAATATCTTGACAGGAGCTGCAATGCTATGTACAGTAAATTATAAATAAATGTTGTTTTATTGCTACAACAGTTGATATGCATTTCAGTGCTTTTCAACCTAAAGCACACATAAGAGATGTATTGCCCTTCCCCATATCAGCTCAGAAACCAGCTCAATTAACATCAGAATGTAATAATCACAACTGTTGCATAAGGTGGCCAGACCTTCTGCTTTAGGCAGAAGAGTTCTGCTTTTGAGTTCTCTGTTAAAAAAGAGAGAGAGAAATAAATGTATCCAATTTGTTACCCAATGTAACAATGTAGTGGACAGATAGGCATTGTTTTATATTGCCATTGGCACAATTTACAAAATGTTTATCTCCAAATCAAAGAATTTGCAATCGTATTGCAAATACAAAACAATAGGGAGCAAAAACACAAGATGTACAGATACATTTTGGGCTTGAGGGCCGCTATTACATTTTGCTGCATAGGTTGTACACAATGCCCAAGTGATATAAAAGACAGCAAGGTTATACAGAACAAGTGTAACAGTCTAATTGCGCTTACACTATACCTGTATCACAAAATACCGCATGTTGTACAGGTATGGGACATCTTATCCAGAATGCTTGGGACCTGGGGTTTTCAGGATGAGGGTTCTTTATGTAATTTGGATCTTTATACCTTAAGTCTACTAAAAATCATGTAAACAAACCCAATAGGATTTTTTTGCTTCCAATAAGGATTAATTATATATGTTAGTTTGGGTCAAGTACAAGGTACTGTTTTATAATTACAGAGAAAAAATAAATCATTTTAAAAAATTGGGATCATTTGGAAAAAATTGAGTCTAGGAGACAGCCTTTCTGTAATTTAAAGCTTTCTGGATAACAGGTTTCTGGACAACAGATCTCATGCCTGTATATGCTTTAACCTGTCTGTGTGACATCATCTATATTGGCGAGACAATGCAAATTGTTAAATCATATATCTCAATATAAATCTTTTATTAATCGGGACAATACTACTGTGCTGGTATCAAAGCATTTTATAGATCAGTTCAGGGACATAATGCAAACCAACTAAAATGTATAGTCCTAGAGCAGTGATACCCATTCAGTGGCTCACAAGCAACATGTTGCTCAACAACCCCTTGGATATTGCTCCCAATGCCCTCAAAGCAGGTGCCTATTTTCAAATTCCAGCCAAGACAGCGGTAAAACATATTGCACAGTTGCTCAAAGCTTCCGAGGCAACTTCAGAAGAAAGAAGCAATGCAATGGTTTTACCACCGATAATTCCAGTTATTTCCAATGGAGAGGAATTTTTCGGAAGATTTGTTGCCCACAGTTGTGCATTTTTATCACAGGCGACAAATCTTCCTGTTGGCCACTGTCCTTAGAGTTTAGTTTTCGTTTAATAGTAATTCCAAGCAGACTAGTGGTAGGGACAAACTGTAGGCTGACTGCTGCCCTTTAGCACTGGGTGAGGCAAAGTAATGGCCTATCTATGGAGCAAGTCAATATGAATTTTCTCTTTCTTAAACTAAAAACTGTGTTATCCAGTTTTCCAGCATTTGTAAAAAACATCCAACTGTTGTCCAACCTACCCAAGTGTCTGCTGAATAGTACTTATAGGATGAGGGTTGTAAATCACTTACCTTTGCCCAGGAAATACCTTGTATCAGACTAGAGCCTCTCATTTTCACATACATACTTAAAATGCCATGGAAAAAAGACTGCTCTACTCCAAGCTGACCTCTTTATAATATTTCATGCAACAGCAATTTACTTTTATTAAAATGAAAAAAGATCCAGAAAACATAGAGTAGGTGATACGTTTTATTAGCTGAGTAGATCAGTAAAAATGTGAGCTTCTGGGGCTACTTAAATCCCTTCAGTTAGCCAATAAAAGATATCATCTACTCTATATTTTCTGGTTCTTGAACTATGGCTAACACGGTACAACAATCTACTACTATGAAAAAAAGATGTCATGTTTTCTCCATGGAACAATAAGGGAAACATGGAACTATCATTTTAGCTCTGAGAGATACATTTGCCCTTTTTAAAAAAAAATGTACTATTAATCATCTGCTTTAAGAATGACATACGTGGTTGTTAAAACATTGCGTTTGATGTCCCAAAACGAAGATTACCACCTCTAAAGTTTTGGTAGATGTTTTCCAGATGTAGATGGTGTAGCGTAGGCACTCAAATAGCAATTTGCCAAACAGACATGTAAAAATAGTTTATTAGGTACACATACAGGCCTTATCTGTTTCATGTTCTAACTTAATGATAGGCTCTGAGAACTTATGGGGTAGTTGACCACAATTAAAAAGTAGCAATAACAAAAAATGTGTTTCCTTTCAGAGCATTTGGTTTTTAGTTGGGTCAGTGACACCCCAATTTGGAAGCTAGAGTCGGAAGAAGAACGCAAATAATTCACAAACTATAAAAATAAATAATGAAGACCAATTGAAAAATTGATTAGAATTAACCTATTAACATATTAAAAGTTAACTTGAAGGTGAACCACCCCTTTTATTTGGCTGCTTTGATATTTTTGCCAGTGCTGTTTTTTACTCCCAGTCCAGCATATAACACTTTTTTTATTCAGCAGCTCTCCAGTTGAATAACTCCAATTCTGAGAGAGACCACATTCCATATACTACCATTAGATGGCACTGTAAGATTTCAAAAATGAAAAACTTGAAAACCTGATCAAGATACTATTAGTTGCCATTCACTTGTGCTGAAAGTTATTATCTTATTGTTATCTGAATATAATGTATATCTGTGCATAATTACTTGCCACAGAGTTATGCATAAACATGGAGCCCTGTCTTCTAGAGCTTACACTCTAGAGCCACAAACTTGGTGTCCATGGACAGATACATTAAAGGACCTACTCATGATGTTGTTAAAATAGAACATGTCAGAGTTTAACTGATAAATTGTACACCTTTGCCTGTTTCTAAAACTTCAGCATTTACAGGAAAGTTTCATTCTCATACAACCGATTGTTTTTATTTTACATTTCACTTTAATTTAGGGTCAACTGAATTTACTTTACAAGTCAAAAATATTGCTTACATTTGATTGCCAACTCTGTTACTTAAAGGAAATAAAAAGTTTAACACAATTTGCTAATATGCAAAACAAACTATTCTGTATTTATATATCATCTATATATTTTTTACAATGACACCTGCTGACAGAGAAATAGAGACCTGTAGAAACACAAAGCTGAGCTTACTAATGCAAACCTATAATCAATAAGCAGATGTGTTTAGGTGTGTTCAGACCTGTGTCTCACACAAACAAAAACAACGTCCATGTGTAAGAGCACTTTAAAGGAGAACTAAAGCCTAAAAATGAATATGGCTAAAAATTGCATATTTTATATACTGAACTTATTGCACCTGCCTAAAGTTTTAGCTTCTCAATAGCAGCAATGATCCAGGACTTCAAACTTGTTACAGGGAGTCACCATCTTGGAATGTGACACTCTGAGCAGCTGTTGAGAAGCTAAGGTTAGGGTTTGTTGCAAATGATCAAGCAGAAAATGAGGTTGGCCTGTAATATAAGCTAATGCTACAAGGCTGATTATTAAATTATGTTATTAATTGCACTGGTTTCTGTGCTGCCATGTAGTAATTATCTGTATACTGTGACAACAGCACAGAGCATGTGCGGTGAATGAGCAGAAAAGATGGGGAGCTACTGGGGCATCTTCAGAGGCACAGATTTTACTGCTAAAGGGCTGTGGTTGCCTTGGACTGGTACATAAAGTACAACATTTCTAGCCTACTTCTTTAGATAAGTGTTAGTTCTGCTTTAAAGGGTTGGTTTACCTTTCATTTAACTTTTTTTAGTTATAAAATTACCAATTCTAAGCAACTTTTCAATCGGTTTTTATTTTTTATAGTTTTTGAATGATTTGCTTTCTTCTTTTGTCGCTTTCCAGCTTTCATATGGGGGTCACTGACCCCATCTAAAAAACAAATGCTCTGTAAGGCTTCAAATGTATTATTTTTATAAATGAACAAAATCTTCTAATGTTAACAATTTCACTAAAAAGTCGCTGACATTTTTCAGAATCTAAGGAAGAGGTTTCTAAATGCGACAACATTCAAACTGCTGGGAAAAATGCCAGGAAAATGTTAGGAATCCCAATTTGACCTTTGATAAATCTTTTTCAAATCCATGATCTGAAAAATTTTTCTGTGTTTTTGTTCTTTCTTAAATTCTCAGACCCACAGTGCAGAATGAAATTATCATTCATTATCAGTCCAGTCTAGGGATACTGTCATGGGAAAACTTTTTTTCCCCCAAAAACATATCAGTTAATAGTGCTGCTCCAGCTGTAATCCAATTTTTCAAAAAAGCAAACTGATTTTTTTATAATAAATTTTGAAATTTGGCATGGGGCTAGTTTCCCAGGTGACCTCAGGTCATTTTACTTGTGCTCTGTGACTTCAGTTACTTTTTTCTGCTGTGCTGCAAGCTGAATGATATCACCCCCCCAGCAGCATATCAGTAGCCTATTAAAAGAACAATGGCCAGCTAACTAGGTTAAAGGTGGCCATACACGGGTAGATAAAGCTGCAGATATTGGTCGTTTGGACCAATTTGACAGCTTATCTGCCCGTGTATGGGGGCTTCCGACGGGTCTTCCCGATCGATATCTGGCCACAATATCGATCGGGAAGGTTTGATTTTTAACCGACCAACCCGTCGGAGCCCCTTGGCATATCGTAATTCTATCGTTCGGCCGAACATTCGAATTACCCCCGATATAGCCATGCCATTAGTGGCATATCGGGGAAAGATCCGTTCGTTTGTCAATGTCGCCAAAAGAGCGGATCTTTGAGCTATGGCCAGCTCAAGTTTCTGGCCACACAAGCAGATTCTGATCGTGGATTTCGACCCAGGGACAAATCTCCTCTTCTTCAGGGCTCCCCGAACTGCCTTCCCCCTGCCCCCTGCCGGCTAAAATGAAAATCCCAAAAGGTGGCCATACATACAGAGGTGGGCAAATGGATCAAAATGAGCTGAATATGGGTGGTCGGATTAAGGCCTGCATCAACAAGGATTTTTTAAATCTGCCCGACTTTCGGCCAGATATTGATTGGGGAAGCCTGTCTGAGGGCCCCATAAACTGACCAATAAGCTGCCAACTTAATCTGTCAGCATCTTATATCGGCCCATGTATGGGGACCTTAAAGGAGAACTAAAGATAGAAATAGGCTAGAAATATACATTATGTTTTGGGCTTCTTTACCAACCTAAAGGTGGCCATACATGGAGAGATATTGCCAAACGAGCGGATCTCTCCCCGATATGCCCACCTTGAGGCCCAATGATCGGATCCTAACGAACAGTAATGGGCGGTCGGTTTGCGGGACCCCATCAACGAATAGATGTGGCCGCGATCCGACGGGATTTTTCGTCCCATCTGATCGACATCCATCAGGGAAGCTGTCGGGGGCCACATACACGGGCCAATAAGCTGCCGACATGGTCTGTCGGCAGCTTTTATCGGCCCGTGTATGGCCACCTTAAGGCAACCACAGCCCTTTAGCAGAAGAGATATTTGCCTTCAAAGATGCCCCAGTATCTCCCCATCTTCTTTCTGCTGATTCACTGTACATGCTCTGTGCTATTGTCTGTTACTGAGCTTAGGGACCAACTTAAAATATACAGTATTGGTGCAATAAGTTCAGCATATAGAAACTGAAATTTTTAGCAATATTAATTTTTAGGGTTTAGTTCTCCTGTAAGGCTAGGGTCACATGGGGGTCAAACTCAGCTAGCCAAAATCCGCTGGCCGATTTCAGCCCTACCACGGGCAGTAGCCTCCTCTCTCTTCCGCATTGAATTGGCTCTTCATAAACAGACTTCGGCAAATTTCGACTCATATTTCAAAAACTCACAGTTCTTCAATGAAACCTGCTGCGTCTATTCTCACCTAGCCAATTCAGTGTGGAAGAGAGAGGAGTTTATTGCCTGCGATAAGGCTGAAACCAGCCAGCTAATTTCAGCCCCCGTGTGGCCCTAGTGTTACAGGGCTGCTGCTCCTGAATTTTAGCAAGTGGGTGAACAGGCAAAACTGCCAATACTGCCTTCCAATAATTTAGGATGGCTTCAAGCTTTTTCTGCCAGCTAAAAGATACTATTGAAAGACAGCCCCACATTCTATTAGCCTCAATTTGTACACATAGGCGGAGGGTGAATTTTTTGTTTGGGAAGGCTAAAGTTGCTCTAGCTGACAATGCTAATGTCAGATATAGTATTCGATGCTGCTAAAAAAATGAACCATCGCAACTACCTCGTGCACCTCCCACTGATTTCAATGAGAACCGTGCAGAACTGCAGGTGGAAGTGCTTTTCCAACCCAAAATGCTCAGGATGAGTTTATAGTTGTTCCCCTTAATTCTGCTCATTCATAATAAAGGGTTCATCTTTTTTTGTTAGGCGTCCTATTTTAAAAGGAAGGGGCTTTTTTATTACAATTTATAAATTGAAAATGTGCTGTAGACTTAAAATTGGTTGGTTTATTTGCATGGGTTCTGATGGAAGATTGAAGGTTGTCTTAGGTAGGTTAGCAAGGGGTTGTTCACCTTTAAACTAACTGTTAGTATGATGCAGACTCAGAGAGTGATAATCTGAGAGAATTTGAATTGGTTTTCATTTTGCAATTTCAGCAACCTGGTTGCTAACCTGGTTGCTAGGGTCCAAATTACCCTAGCAACCATGCACTGGAATATGAATAGGAGAGGCCTGAAAGGAAAGATGAGTAATAAAAAGTATAAATAACAATAAATGTGTAGCCTTACAAATTATTTAATTTCATAAGGCAAATAATGAAAACAACAATAAAAAATTAATAATGAAGACCAACTGAAAAGTTGCTTAGAACTGGCAATACTATAACATACTAAAAGTTAACTTAAATGTGAACCACCCCTTTAAAGTGACAGAGAAGCCATGTGAAAATGTGTCTATAAGTCCCTTACACACTCAGAGAAAGATTGCCTTAAGTTGGCCACGCACGAGCCTGTAAAATGTCACGAGATAGAAATGTGCCGATATAATGGTGTTAAATTGTATGGTATCCGGCCATTTGGCCTGTGGGTCAATTAGTCATCACACACCAAAGTGTATTGGTCAGTTTAAGGCCATCCTGCAAGCAAGGTGAGTTTAGGGTTAATATATCTTGGGTCAACTTACTAATATTTTGGGGTCCTAAATTAAATTTGCTGTAACATCTAGTTACCTCACAGCTGTCACCTTGTGCAGCCCCATCCCCCTGATCCTGCCACCCAAAGGCCTGGCCCATGGGTACCTCTATATACAGGGCCAGCGGGTGACTAGGAAAAAACCTGGTGGGCCCGCCAACTCAGGTCTGCTCTCCGTTCTGATGCACAGACTTTTGGCTTCAGGCTAGCGACTGGGGTGGGGGGCCAGAGGAAGGGTTGCCACCTTTTCTGGAAAAAAATACCGGCCTTCCTATATATTTATCTTTTTCCCCTATTAATAACATTGGGAGCAATGTTACCGACCAGGTGGCAACCCTACCCTGAGATGACAGCCCCTAGTGGACCCCGGACACCCCACTCCACACTGCCTATATAGAAAATACACATGCCTGCAGCGCATCACCCATTTCTGTAAATCTATGAAAGCATTTGGACATTGCAAGGGCTGGTAGGTACTACTGGCATACATAATTTATACACTAAATCCCCACCAATACCTGGCCACCTCCATGTATGTCTATATAATCATATGACTGAATCACTCCCTAGCCAACAGGATGGCAAAAGGGCAGCACAGATGAGCCAAGACAGACATGGGTGAAGGGCTGCCTGCTTATCTCCCACCGTGACCGTGCCATGTATGTCTCTCCCATCGTGTCTCTCTCACTGTGCCATGCATAGTACGCCCAGTGCAGCAGTGGATGGGTGCTCGCTATAGGACATGCAGCTGCTGCAGCTCTTCTCGCTCTGACCTCATCACTGCGGTCGGCTTGTTCCTCCGAGCTGTTTTAAGTACAAACTACTCTCAGTAAGAGATTTTTTTTTTTTAATTTTTTTACGTGCCAGCCAGGTTTGGGGAGGCTTAGCCTCCCCTAGCCTTATTGAAAATCTGACCATAATTGTACAGTAAAGGTGATATAGATATATAAACACAGTATGTACTTGTAAATAATGGTACGTGGGTTTCTATGAACAATAGCTTCAGATTATAAACACATTACTCAATGAGAGGGAGAAGTAGTGGTACCCAAAATACAGTAAATGAGAAGCTGTGGGTGGTTTAGCCCGATATACAATAAATACAGTGAGAAACAGTGGGAACAAAAAACATTACATACAATGAGAGGCAATGAGTTATGACAGCCCAGACCTTACAAAAACAAGTTTCCTGGTAGCTGGAGAAGATTTGAACATTGTAAGGATCAAAATTAAGCCAGAAATCGTTTGCATTACTAAAAGTGCCTCTATTCCCACCTAGTGGTAGACATAAGAATAGTACCTAAGCAGGAAAAACCCTGCTTCACTATTGCACGACTTGGGTGGTATTGAAATACAGAGAGAAGAAGAGAAACACTAGCTGGATTAAAGCAGTTCTATTCTGCAGCATTGGCTCATTCTCAAAGCTCAGAATCAGGCAGAATGACCTAACATGGCTGCCTCCACACCAATATTACAGCTAAAAAAATACACTATACACGATCAAGAAGAACATTTTAAATTGTAGAGTGAATTAATTGCAATGTAAACAGTGTAATTTAGACATAAAAAGTAAACCATATAAATCATGACAGAATCCCTTTAAGGGCTTTTATACATGGGCATTTTGGCCTGCATTGTTCTGTGATGGATCTCTCATCAATGCAGCCTATTCTTCTGGATTCCCCTGTACTCATTCAGGTGCATGCAAGTGTGGGATCACAGCTTGATATACATGCCTGTCAGTGCAGATGCATGCTGGAGCAGAAAAGAGTGCACCTGCTTCTCACCACCTGCGAGTCTTCACCTTGTTTGACGACCTTAAATTCTATGAATTAGTAAGTGAGAGATTGGTTGGCAAATGTATTCAATGCTGGACTGCAGAGTCTGGGCCCCACTAAGGCTGCTGCCTCAAGGGACCACACACATCCCCAGCTCCCCTGCCCAACCCCCTACATAACCCCAGCATTAATTTTAGTTTATCTTGTTGTGGCCATGATTGGGGAGGGAAGAGTGGAGTGCCAAGGGTGGGAAGCAGGTCTGGGTAGGAGAAGCCCATCTGCTTTTTTCCTGGTGCCCCACTGGACCAGTCCAACCCCGAGTGTATTAGTTACAACATTTGAATTTACTTCTTCGCATTATGAAAAAGACAATCGTAGAGCAAACAACTTCACACCTGCAAAAGTTCTGCATATGATTTGGGGGCTTAAAGTGATTTAATGTTCAATGCGACCAGTTTTGTATGCATCATTTAAAAAAATCAAAATTTTCAGTAAATCCTCTGTACATTAGTTAATTTGCATTAATGCATTTATCATAATGTGTAAGTTTTGCCATGGTGCTTTTGTAACAGAAAACTGTTAAATGCAGAATAGCTTCTCATAGTCAGTTACTTTTGAACTAAACATCTCTTATGTGAAAATTCCTCCTTCTCTCAGCAAGAAGAGGTACGTATCTGTTGTTTTCAGATTCCATGCATCTATGTAACATTGTAAAAAAAAGTGTTAAAGGCAGACCAACTGAAAACTTCTAAAAACAGGACATTCAGTAACATTCAGCACAAAAAGTTACTCTAAATGTTAACTACCCTTCTAACTGTAGTTTCAGATCTGCTTTTTCTACTTATTGTTTTGAGACTGTTTCTTTCTGTGAGGGATGGGCTTTTTTTCTAAATTGCCATATGTTCCTGCTTTAAAGCTTAATCCTATTTCTTAGACTATAGGGGCACACAAGGATTTCATATGCAAAAAATCAACTTTAATTCAGTTACATTGCACTTTGAAACATCTGCAAATGATTCTGGATTTTGTTGTGTGTCCTAAAATTAAGAAGAGAATGTATGAAGAGTCCATGTCTGAACCATTTAACAAAGACTTTTGAATGCAAACTTAGGTCTAAGTCATATTAACTACATAGAGCACCTCATTTCCCTGGCGTTTTCTAATAGCAATTTTACCCAGAGTTGGATTGGGCCAGCGGGGCACTGAGAAAAAAACCCAGTTGGACTGGGCTCTGTTGGGCCCGTAAGCCAAGACCAGCTCTCTACTTGCAGCACTGCAGCTCTCCATAGCTACAGTCGCTGCCCCAACCTCCCTCTTTCGCCCCACTCACATTGCGTGAAGAAATAAGTAAGAACAGGGGGCCAGAGGGGGTTTGTGGCTGGGGGCCTCGGTGGGCCCTGGGCCCCCCAGTCTGCTGCTTATTTTCTCTATCCAGCTGCTCAAATGGTTCTCTAAGCTCCGTATTTGTTCTGTCAGGCTTGAACCTCGGAAACCAGTATATCTTGCTTTGTTTGCTCAGTACCTGTACAGTACGCAGTGGCGTAACTAAAGATGAAGCAGACCCCGCAGTCACAGGGGGGCGAGGGAACAGGGTGGCCCGGACTGTGAGGTCTGCTTCATCTATAGCTAATAAGAAAACCCTCTCCTTCCCAACCGCTCTCTTATCGGCAAGGAAGGGGAAGCAAGTTGGGGTAGGACATAGGCGGAGTCAGTGTGGGTCATGGGCAGAGTCTGGGTGGGATATGGGCGGGGTGGAGGCAGAGCAGGGGGTGGGCAGGAAGATGGGGATCGGAGAGTGTCGCCCCCCTCTGAAGGTTTTTTTGCAGGAGTATCTGGTGCATTCTGCTGACAGTACACCACTGACAGTACAATAAAAACAGTAATATAACTAAAGGAAGAAGATCACACCATCACAGGGGTCTCGGGGACCCAGACCATGAAGCTGTATAGAAATCCCTTCTCCTCAGCTGCTCTTCTACCTGAAAATTTGAACAATATGCAAGCATTTCAAGTAAATTGAGCATGGATTTATTTATTTTTTTTGGGGGGGGGGGACAGTTTTTCTGAGTTTGCACAGTCTGATATTTATTCTAACCCTTAGGCTTATCTGAAGAATGTTTGGAACACTAAACCTCAGTTTGGACAAATTTGCAGCTTCCCTGTATATTTTTTATGTTGTGCATATTTTGCATTGGGTTGTGTTTTCTCTCTATGTATTTATACATTTTTATACACCTTCAATTTGCTTCATTAAACTGTCAGAGAAAACTGACAACTGAAATACTTGATACATTTCAGCAGTGATGAAAGTTCCAGCATTAAAACAAACAGCCATTCCCCACTGCATATGAAGTCTCATAAGACGGATGGAAATGTAAATGTGTTATCTGGGATTCATTCATTAATTATTTCTGTCTTTTGAACAAATCATTAGAGTTGTCATGTTGGTCTGTCATCCAAAATAAAATGTCCCCTGTTTCATGTCTACTATCATTCTCTTTCTGTGTTTCCTGCCTATAACAAACCCCCCCACCCACCAACAAAAAAAAAAAGAAAGTATTTTGGTTGCCATAGCAATCAGCGAATTTTCAACGCCTCTAACGATACTGGCCTCTTGGGTGTGTGGTTATTGTACATAGATTCTTCCTTATACTGAGGTTTGCATTAAATTCAGCCTTCCACATTAACGTTATGTTTGGCATTCGCAGTTTTGAGGGCTAAACTCTGCCTTAGAAAATAATATTGAGAATTGTTGTTGTGCTGATGGATTTGATTATCACTTAAAAGAATGTAGTTACACTTCAAATACAGCTTTGTTTACAAAATGCCAGCTGTCATTGACAGTTAATTTTCTTAACGCAATCAGACTTTTATGAAGATTATACTAAACAATCATATGCATGTTTAAAATAAACGTTGCATGTTTCTTTGTCTGATTACAGAGCAGAGGGTTTTACAGTGCTTTTGGCATGGACTATAAAATTCTAAGAATCTGGGGTTAAACAAAGACACAATATATATATATATATATAGTATTTTTGTAGAATATTTGAATATCATGCCTTTAATGTTTATAGAATTTAGATTTTCATTTTGATAGCTATGGCTGTTTCTATGAATGTGCATTTAATTATTTGTGGCCAAGTAGTTGTAGTTCTCAGAGATATCTCTTTGATGTTCAGTTCTGCTTTCTAAATATTACAAACTGTCTCTTGTCCAGGTAGCAGAAAACTTTGCAAGTACTGTTCCAGGGTGTGAAAAATCTGTGCATAACTTCCAGGAGGCAGCATTCTCCCTTTGCAGTTTGTATCTTTTTTCAAAGATGTGAGCAATATTAATAATAATAATAATAATAATAATATTGGCTTGGGTTATTTTAAGGCTGCATGGACGTATTGTCGGAAATAGTAAATTGTAGGGCCACTATCCTTCCAAATAGGGTTTCAGGTCAAGACCCCACTAGGCAAAGAGATTGAGCAGTACTCGACAAGTAACTAGAGCCATTAGAAAAGGACAGTAGAGCTAGACTAAAAAAAAACATGCTACATGTACTGGTAACATTTGCAGTGAATTTACAGTGAACTACAGTATATTCACAAACAATAGCATTATGCTTGTTGGGCATTTTGTTAAATCTGTAGTTATTAACCTTCCCTTAACCACAATCCCAACTTTGTATCTGTGGTTTAGAATGTTTGGTTTTCAGTAATCTAGCTAAGATTAACTTTAACTGAAAGTGGCAGCACACAAACAAAACAACATTTCTCAATAAGATAACATCGCACTAGCAACTAAAAAATTCAGGGGTAAGAAAAATAAAATACTACAGCTACAACTATGAATGTGTAAACAGGATATGAATAATTCCATTGCACTGCCCACATTTTTGGCATTTAAACCAAAATTTCAGAAGCAAAAGATTCTATGAGTTTCATAGGCAATAATAAAAACTTTCTGTTACTCTAAGACACTGCACCCCCACATCCAACTGGACTCTTAAATGAGTAATTCACCTTCAAACACTTTTTTCAGTTCAGTTGGTTTCAGACAGTTCACCAGAAAGAAATATTTTTTACATTATTTTCAATATTCTATTTGTGACTGTATTTCTAATACTGAAGTGTAAAGTTTCATTTTTCACCTTCTAAAGCAGCTCAGGGGGGAGGGTCGCTGACTCGTTAACTGTTCTAAATTGATACATTTAGTTAATACATTGACCCTGGGGAGCAAAATCCCTGAGTTTCATTAAAGGCAGCTGCTAGAATTGATACAATAGTTGCTAATAATGCCACAGATGCTGCTGAGAAATGTATCAACTAAATGTAGCAAATTGTAGCATGTTAGGAATGCTCCTGGATCACTGAGCTGCAAACTTACATTTTGGGAAAACGGTAAAAAATAAAAGATGGAAAGCAACTGAAAAAAGTCTTTGTTTATGATGAACAATCTGGAAACAACTGAACTGAAAATAGTGTTTGGAAGGGGAACAACCCTGTTAAGGGTGCTATATAAGGATTAATTTACTAGTAACTGCAGTCAGCTATTATTGTGTGAATTTGCCCTATGCATCAAAGGTACGTATGTCAAATGCCACATTCAGAAGGGAAGAGGTTGACCTTCAATGTGTCAAAAAAAATATTCCACATCTGTCCACTGCCTATCTCCTTGCACATGGGGGTTGCACATGCTAGGCCAGTTTCTATAATAAACATATTTTAAACTTATCTACAATAGAAGTACAATCCTCTGATTTCTGAATACTTTGAAATTTGGACAGCTAGTAGTTTGCTTAGAATGTGCACCTATTTCTTATGTTTACACAGTATTTTGCCAATCCTGAAATATATATATATATATATATATATATATATATAATATCAAAACAGGGGGGTTGTGGGAGCACTCTAAAGGCTTTAAAGTATATATATATAGCCTTCAGTGAAAAAACAGCGTTCAACGGACATTGATTACAGGTAATGCTAAAATGCACATAAAATATAAAACAAGTTAGGGACCGCCATTCGGGGTTTACCTTGACGTGGTATGGTGGCTTATCAATTTTATGATCATAACTTTGTAACAAAATAACCCCTGTTTTGGGTACATATGCAATAGCATTTATTATACTTATATATATACTTTAAAGCCTTTAGAGTGCTCCCACAACCCCCCTGTTTTGATATTGTATATTTAGCCAGGAGCTGTGGCATAGCTTCAGTGGTTGTAGCACCCCATACCCCCCTTTAAACTAGTGGTGATCCTATGCTTTTAAAATTGGGCGTTTGTTTTGGGAATATCTCTCCTTTAAAAGCCTGATTGCTGGCTGGGGAGGATTTAGCCTTCAGTGAAAAAACAGCGTTCAACGGACATTGATTACAGGTAATGCTAAAATGCACATAAAATATAAAACAAGTTAGGGACCGCCATTCGGGGTTTACCTTGACGTGGTATGGTGGCTTATCAATTTTATGATCATAACTTTGTAACAAAATAACCCCTGTTTTGGGTACATATGCAATAGCATTTATTATACTTATATATATACTTTAAAGCCTTTAGAGTGCTCCCACAACCCCCCTGTTTTGATATTATATATATATATATATATATATATATATATATATATATATATATATATATATATATAGTCAACTACAAGAGGTCCTCTGCACTCAACCCATTATCAATATATTTAAGACAGCGACATATTGTGCATACTGCTACTAAAAAATGCCTTACCCTTTAAACAACACAGGGATTGTTTGTCCATATATTGCAATATATTTAAGCTGGTCAACTACGTCAAAGTCATCCCATATCTGGCCAGTCCTACGCTTAATTTTCATCTGATTCATTAAGAATTCAATTGCTTAATTATACATTTTACAAAGGGACTAAGTTTTACCTGCAACTTACTAGCTGCTTTCAAAGTAAAACTCCCAAACTTGGCTGCCCTTTTATTAGACACCAGTGGGATCACCTGACTATAGCTGGGAGGGGTGGGAGCTACAACATGGAGCTGGTCACTGCTCCTGTATAACTATAACAAACAAGGGAAAGTTGTGCTCACCACTATTTTTATAGTTGATATATTCCCACAGATGCTCCTTGAGAAATATATCAATTAAATATACTGATTTGGAGGCCTATTTTTCAAAGGTTGAATTCTAGTGGTTTTAGAAACTACAACTCACTTTCTCTAAAACAACAAAATGTCCTGAAATTTATTAAAAATCTGAATTTACAAAGTACAAATAAGAAAATATCCTGAACGATGCTCTAAAAATATGAACACTTCTAGAAAAAAAAGTCAATTTGTTAATAAATAACTGGCTAACTAAACAAATAGAAAGTAGAAAGTCAGTGAAAAAAGTCTTTAATTCTGGTGAACAATCTGAAAACTGAATTGAAAAAGGGTGTTTGGGAGGTGAGCAACACCTATCATACACGCCTGTTTAACATGCCCTAGTAATCTACTAATGAATAGGGCTTAACATACTTGTTTAAAGGGATTCTGTCATGATTTGTATGATGTAGATTTATTTCTAAATTACACAGTTTACACTAATTCATTTTACATTATAAAATGTCATTCCTGAACCAGCAAGTGTATTTTTTTTAGTTGTAATATTAATGTGTAGGCAGCCATCTTAGGTCATTTGCCTGGTCATTTTAGGATGGAACTGCTTTCTGGCAGGCTGTTGTTTCTCTACTCAATGTATGCTGCAGTGGGACCTGAATTTTACTATTGAGTGCTGTTCTAAGATCTACCAGGCAGCTGTTATCTTGTGTTAGGGAGCTGCTATCTGGTTAGCTCCCTGTTGTTCTTAAGCTGCTGGGGGGGGGGTGATATTACTCCAACTTGCAGTACAGCAGTAAAGAGTGATTGAAGTTTATCAGAGCACAAGTCACATGACTGGGGCAGCTGAGAAACTGACAATATGTCTAGCCCCTTGTCAGATTTCAAAATTAAATATAAAAAAATTGTTTGCTCTTTTGAGAAACGGATTTCAGTGCAAAATTCTGCTGGAGTAGCACTATAAACTGATGCTTTTTGAAAAAAAAAAAAAAAAAGAATTTTTCCCATGACAGTATCGTTTGTTTTTTAGTATCTTTATTGCCAGCTTAACTTCTCTAAGACTGGTTTATTATGGCTGACTTTCTCTCTATTTTGTAATAAAACTCTTACACTGCACAGTTGTTTACAGGATCCTCCAGTGAAACAAAATTCTAGCCTACCAGAACAGTTCTCCACTGTTTCCCAGAGAGATCCTTTCCTGGTACTCACCTACCCATAACCTGAGTGAGTCTCAACTCTGCTGGGGACCCAACAGGATATTGATTTCACTACTCTTTTGTGGAACCCAAATCTGCTCAGCTATCTACCGCAGCATCTCATGCATCTAGAGTGCGCATTTACATGATTAGCCCTAAGGCCAATTAACCTTTATTCACAGGGCCCACACACACAGTGGCTGCTCCACCCACCGCATAACTTTTCCTTGTTAGGCCAGGTATTCGGCAAGGATACATGAGGTGCATCAGATGTGGACAGGGAGCAGGGTTGCTCCCCTTTCCCCCAATCTTCCCAATATATATATATATATATATATATATATATATATATATATATATATATATATATATATATATATATATATATATATACACACACTTCTAGAAATAGTACAGTACATTATCATTGGTAAACACCCAATTCTCTCCAATTATAGGGACTATTGAGCCAAAAAGGACTACAGTTATTTTTCCACATAAGGCAGGATTTGCTTAGCAACAATATATTAGCAACATATAATTCTTATTGCCTTCCACAGGTATATATAGAAATATTATTTTCATGTTATTGCATTCTATCCTGCTTCCTAGTACTGTCAGTGAGAGAGCTGTGAATGGTGCTTTTGATGTTGGGAAGATAAGGATAAAATGTGATCTCACTACAAATATCCAACAAGAAAGAATTATGATTTAAAAATATATGAGCTAAGAAATAATTTAACAGGATCTGCATATCATGTGACTATTTCTGCCGCGAGAAAGACTAAAATGCAGTATCAGTGCATTCTCTGCAGAAATCTTTTTCCTTTCTAGAGAATAATTTAAATGTGTTTATATGTCTAAGAAAAACAACCTCACAGCATTATATAGCTAGATAATTAAAGAAAAAATATTTAAAGGGAACATCTCATGCCATTATATCAAAGGGGGAATTCACACTCTAGTACAGGTATTTTAATTTAGTAAGTCTTAAAGTGGTGTTATTTTTAAATGTTTTTATTTGTATTGCCTTTCTTCTCTACCTCTTTCCAGCTTGTGATTTTAAATGTTATCACTGACACAAGCTGCAAAATAAATACTTGAATATTAAAAAATAAAACAGGACGAAAAAAGAAGACTATTATTTACATCATACCCATTATGAGGGTGGGATAGGCAGATCTCCTGTTCGTGGATTGGTCCAAACAGAGGACCTAGAGTCTAGGTCCTAGACTGACTGAAAGAGGCAGTATTTTGGGGATCAGGAGTGTGATCATGTGGTCATATGGGACCCCACGATTCATCACATCAATCCTGATTATATTTAAAGTTCATTCTAATACAAATTAGCACTTTTATTATTGCCATTTCAACCACTTTTTAACAGGCTTTCTTTTCCTATGTAACTTGTGCATCTGAGAGGTGTAGTTTAACAACACCACTCCCAACAGTGCTAGGGAACAGCTGAGAGAGTCCCAATGTAACCAATGTACATGCCAGCTAGGCCAGAGTTGTACATTCAGGGGCAACATAGTATTATAGGTCTTAGTTCAAAAACATCATCAAACCATTATTCTTCTTCTAACAAACTTTGCAGCCTTTACTAGACATTCAGACAGGTAGCACTTTTGTCTGCCAAACAACAGACTAGACTGATCCATCAATTTTGCCGATGGTGAAGCATGCTTTATCCAAGAATGCATTTCCATTTCTCCTCTGTCCCCCCTTAAAAAAAATATGGATTCATAGTTTTGTGCTGATGTTGCTTCTGGACACATAATGGAACCCAGCAGTGTGTTTGCTGCATATCAGGTGCTATTGCCCCAAATGGTTTCAAAGTCTGCCTGGTGTCATTTGTGGTGTTCAGCATGTTAATGACCTGTGCACTTGCACCCTATTTTTTTTTTTTTTAGCACAAATGAACTGCAGCAATTGACACAGGGCACTACATATATATACTGTATATATACACATACTGTAGATAAGGTTAAAATAGATTTGGCAGCTTATTGATCCGTGCATAGGGGTCTCAAACTAGCTTCCCCAAGCTATATACAGTATGTGATTGGACAAATGTAAAAATCCCATCAGAGCAAAGGCCACAATGTTTGGTTGATGTGGTCTTTGCTCCAACAACCTGTATTCTGGTCGTAGAGATCCAATCATTGGTTCCTAGGGCCCAACAATTGGATCATCCAGATATCGACCACCTCAAGGTGGGAATATGGATAAACAATCCATTTGTTTGGCTTGTTCGACCCTCAAGTGTATGGCCAGCTTAACAAACAATAAAATCACATCAGCACTGGACAAGCAACAGGAGTTTAAAGGAACAGTAACACCAAAAAATTTAAGTGTTTTAAAGTAATGAAAATATCATGTACTGTTGCCCTGCACTGGTAAAACTGATCTGTTTATTTCAGAAACACTACTATAGTTCATATAAACAAGCTGCTGTGGAGCAATGGCGGAAATTGAAAAAAGGCTATATGGCACAGGTTAACTAATGGATAACAGATAACACCAGATAACACCATTAGACAGACAGAGCTTATTTGCTATCTGCTGTGTAACCTGAGCCGTTTCTCCTTTGAATGGCTGCCCCCATTGTTACACAGCAGCATATTTATATAAACAATAGTAGTGTTTTTAAAGTTAACACTGCAGTTTTACCAGTGCAGGGCAACACTGCATTATATTTTCATTACTTTAAAACACTTTTACTTTTTGACGTTACTGTTCCTTTAAGCCTTGAACCTTTCAATGTCTAATGTCTAATGTCCAGCAGTACAATATCCTGGTCACCACTGCTAATGTTACTGAATGAGAAACTGAGAAAGGGTGGCATATAGAAAAAAGAAAAGAGGAAATGGTTTAAAAAGGGGGAAAAAGAATAGTATTTTAAAATGAGGAAGTATCTTTAGAAAAATGTGCTGGATAGGGGTGCTGCCTTACATATGGTTAACTATCTAAGGGGAATTGAGATATAAAAAATGTCACACAGTTTCTGATAAATATCCTAATACACACTAGAAGCAGTTGCTCATTTACTAAGACAGGGCACTTATAAAGCATGGAAAGTTTCCTCCTATGCTGACTTTTCATACCTTTTGTTTAGTTCCAATGGCTAGTTTTATCCTGCTCTGATAAAGTATAAGTATTATCTATGTACAGTATGGGTAAAGCCAGACTTATATGTACGAATAAAACATGTGCTTTGTATAATGTCTGGTATGTGTATGTTACTGTTATAGATACAGTCATATGAAAAAGTTTCATTTATCATTGGCTGAGCTTTCAAAGTAGCAACTTCAATTTTATATATAACATGCCTTATGAAAACAGTAATATTTCAGCAGTGACATAAAGTTTATTGGATTAGCAGAAAATATACAATATGCATCATGACAAAATTAGACAGCTGCATAAATTTGGGCATCCCAACAGAGATATTACATAAGTACTTAGTTGAGGCTCTATTTGCAAATGTAACAGCCTCCTATAGACTTTGATGAGTTTTTGGATTCTGGATGGAGGTATTTTTCACCATTTGTCCAAATCTCTCAAGTTCAGTTAAATGTGATGGCTACTGAGCATGGACAGTCTGCTTCAAATCATCCCATAGATTTTTGATGATATTCAAGTCGGGGGACTGTGACGGCCATTCCAGAATACTGTACTTCTCCTCTGCATAAATGCCTTTGTAGATTTAAAAGTGTGTTAGGGTCATTGTCCTGTTTGAATATCCAACCCCTGCATAACTTCAACTTTGTGACTGATGCTTGAACATTAAGGTGGCCATAGATGCAAAGATCTGCTCGTTTGGCAACATCGCCAAACGAGCGGATCTTTCCCCGATATGCCATTAACAAACATGGCTATATCGGGTGTAATCTGATTGTTCGGCCGCATGGCCGAACGATCCGATTACGATGTGCCCTGGGTTCCGGCGGGATCGGTCGGGTCAAAATCAAACCTGACCGATCGACCAAACGACCGATCTCCGCCGGACGAAAGATGTCGGCACACGCCATACACGATCCGAAAATCGTACGAATCCTCGATTCGTACGATAGGATCTGTGTGTCTATGGCCACCTTTATCCTGAAGAATTTGTTTATATTGGGTTGAATTCATCCGACCCTTAGCTTTAACAAGGGCCCAGTCCCTGAACTAGCCACAGAGCTCCACAGCATGATGGTACCTTCACCAAATTTGACAGTAGGTAGCAGGTGTTTTTCTTGGAATGCCGTGTTCTTCTTCCACTATACAAAGCGCTTTTTGTTATGAAAAATAACTAAATTTTTGTCTCATCAGTCCAAAGCACTTTGTTCCAAAATGACTGTGGTTTGTTTAAATGAACTTTTGCAGAAAGGGCTTCTTTCTCATCACCCTGCCATACAGATGTTCTTTGTGCAAATTGCACTGAATTGTATTTAACCCTAATTTGGTTACTGTCTCTTTAAATAGGAATTAACTCTTGGCAATCCAGGGCCCTGAGTCCCTTTTGCGTATGAAAAGTACTGGGAACTGGGATTTACAGTGCAGTGCCTCCACCTAGGGAACACTGAGGGGCACACCTCAGGGGGTTTCCACTAGGAAAAATAAAACACACACAGTTTGCAATAAAACAAATATGAACTTTATGTAAACTGTATTTAGCAACTGTAAATGCAAATCACACAATATAGCTTTTACTCTGGGGAACCTGTGTGGACTATAAATCCCTGGCACAGTCTCTCAATGCCACTGTCCCACACTGGGTGGATAAATGCAAAATCACTCCAGTCAGTTCAATGTGGCTTCCCGAAGAGTTCTTATGTCCCCAGGTAGCACTACCTGCCCCAAGGTACCTTTTCCTTTGAAAGTAGTAGCCGCTCTCACAGGTCCTCACCCTGGGAGACACACAGTAGCCCAAATATCCACCGGAAGGAGATAGAAACTGGTTCTCCCTAATGATCAGTATTGAGCAGTTACATGCATTCAAATTAGCAAAATTACAAGGGTACCCACATTTTTGCACAGTCAGTTTTTCACATTTGATCCAATCTCATACAACTGAATATTGCTTCAGTAAAAATCTTTGTTCAGAAAATACCCCAGTACTCCATGTTCCTGGGAAATGAAAGACATACCACTGTTATCTTTATGTTGAAAGTGGAGTAAATTACTATGCAGGCTGAGAGGGTTCCCAAATGTTTTCATATGACTGTTTGTGCCACGGTTGCCATTTGTTGATCAGGTAGGTATGTAAATTTAATCTGTCACTGCCCAATGTCAGTCACCCAGTTTTGAGTAAGTAAAGAACCATAACTCCTCTTCACTCCGTGTGGCAACTGCAGACCTGAACAACCAGGACACTAGAAATGAGGCCTTTAATGGGGTTGTCACATTGTGTTAGGAATGTGGCCTTGGCAGGGTCATGATGTAAAAGGGCAATCTGAGAAGTAGGGATGCACCGAATCCTTCACAAAAGTTTCGGCCAATGCCGAATACCGAACCAAATCCATATTTGCATATGAAATTTAGGGTTGGGAAGGGGAAAACATTTTTTACTTCCTTGTTTTGTGACAAGAAGTCAGGTGGTTTCCCTCCCCGCCCCTAACTTGCATATGCAAATTAGGGTTCGGATTCGGTTTGGCCAGGAAGAAGGATTCGGCCGAATCTGAATCCTGCTCAAAAAAAGGGGATTCCTGGCTGAATCCCGAACCGAATCCTGGATTCGGTGCATCCCTACTGAGAAGGAATCTAGCTGGTAGTTCAGTGTTACAGAAAGGCTGCTTGGATAGAAGGGGAAGTAGTAGCAGGAGGAATTAACAAGTACATCGCCAGTAAATGTGTAATATCAGCCCCAGCCTTGGTTCATATTGTTGATTGTGGTACCATCATGGTGGCACACTGCAAATTGCATAGTTACCTCTTGTATTGCCTATTGCTGGTTTCTGTATATAAATCTGCTTGTTCAGTGTATATTGTACAGCGCCACAGACAATGTTGTTGCTAATAATAATAATGTTTCACTTGCCAAAAGGATATGGCTAGAATGCCCCTGATCTATCCGGGTTTGGGATTATTTTAGGGGGCCCCAGTCCCATGTATTTATTTCATAAGGAAAGAATAATAAAGTATATTGTTTGTAACACGTACTTGTGTGACTGGTGTTGCAGTTCGGAGCGCCAGTGAAGGTCAGACAGGAGCTGTACTCTAGAGTTCTGTAGCCGCTGTGACTCTGTCCTAGCACAGGGGGGCAGCACTTGCCTCTCTCTCCCCCTCACCTTGTGCACTGCCTGCCTGAGATTTCCCCGCCCCTTCCAGCAGCAACAATCCGAGTTCACGCTCTACCCGGGACTCCAGCAGGGAATGAGCGAGCTGCCTGGGCGCTGTATTGTGTAGCGGAGGTCTCCCCGATAAGCCTCCATCTCCTGGGAGCCTGTGGAACGTAATGCTCCTGCAAGGAGTCTGCTGCCTGGACATGGCCGACCGCCGGCACTGAAGGAGAACTTTGGAGTTGGAAAGGAAGGGGGGGGGAGGGAGGGAGGGCGCCAGAAGTTTTGCAGACGGGATTGTCAGGGAAGCAGCAGTGCAGCCAGGGCAGTGGCTATGGGGCTAGGAGAGAGGCTGCGTGTGGCTCCCGGATCCAGACACTTTTGGCTTCCTCTGTTCCTTTCTTCCGTCGTTACAGTGTGGGGAAGTGCCCGTGCCGACTCGGACTTTAACATCCTGGAGGAGGCTCAGCTCGTGGCGGTACAGATGAAGAAACTGGCGGCGGAGGAGCTGGGGGTATTCGGCATGCAGGTAGGTGCAGCCCAGCATTGTCTCACTGACTGGTCTAAAGGAAGAAAAAGGGGGGGGGTTATCCTTGTATTTTGGTTCATGTTTGGCCCGGGAAGCCTACAACTTCTCCTAGGCTACTACTGTAATAATGCTGCAAGCACATAGCACCTCGCTCTCTCTCTTCCCCAGCCCACAAATGGAAAGAAAAGCCTTTGATGGTCGCTGTTGAGCGCTCTCTCTATAGTTCTTTCTTTTCAGGCGTCCCAGGGCCAGACCTGTTCTGATTTAAGGGCCCCGTGGGATCATGGGAACAGTGACCTGCCCACAAGGATGGGAAACAATAACAAAATGTGTCCACAACTGGCTGACTCTCACATGCCGCCGACGGGACACACTAATATGACACCTTTAGCCATGTGTGAGGGTTACAAGAGCCCTTTAACAAAAGCTGCAGGGCCACCACAGTTTGGCTACCAGTTACAGATCACCTTCCTGCACCAGATTCATTGTCATTCATGGAATCTGATAATTGCCCCAAACTTTTTGTTTTCTTTTTCAATCACATGAGTTTTTTTTTTTGTTTTAAACAAATTCCATTGTTCACCTGTGTTGCCCATTGAACCACATACAAATGTGTGGCAATGTGATTGCTAGTGTATTTATTTGTCACGAACATATTTGCAAGAAATTAGGAATGAGGCTGCAGTGCAGTGTAACTAACTCTATTAGCCCCACTGGCTTGCACGATCCCTGCCAAATCCCTGGCAAGCATGATCTCAGGAGCTGGGGTGTCTGCTTTGACTAAATTGGATTGCATTCTGGAGTATGAGAGCAGCTAATGCTTTGGTCTGTTTGATCTCCCTTGGCTGATTAAATAAAATCTACAGCTGCTGCTAAAAGGTGTATTTTTATAAAGACACATCTGAAAGTGACTCTTGTGTCACCTGTTAAAGGTGAATTTTATGTTTATATGCAGGATAGGCATTCTTGTTTTTTACATACAGAGTGGGAGCAGCCATGATTCATCTAACCAGCTAAACCTCATACAAAAGCTCTAATAGAACATTTTCCCCCAGATTTGTATGCAAAATGGTGGAATGGTCTCCTAGACACGAGAATACTATTTTTAGCTAGGCAAGAATAAAACTCAAAACATCTTAAATAGTCGGGATAATGTCAGTTAAAACAAAGACATTATTATTATATTTGAAATGCTAAATGGCAGCACTATCTCAGAGGCTTAAATGATAAATTTTATATTGCTGTCATTTCTTTACTTTCTTCATAATGAGGGATAGACAATTCTATGTAAGAAAGCACTTTGATGTTTTTTTCCCCAGCTTCATATTTGTCCACTTCTCCTCCAGAACAGTGCAGGTTAAAGGCTATGCATTGTGTTCCGTAGATTGTAAGCGTCAGTTGGACTAATGTGAATGATGTGTAATGTTTTGCAGCACTTTGCAGATATGTTAGTCTTAATAAAGGAAAAAAATGTATTCTCAAGTGGTTGTGCAGGATTTCATGTACATGGTCCTAACTACCATCGCTTGTCAAGTGCAGTTTATATTCCTATAAGTTTTTTTCAATATTCATGGTTATCTGTTATGATCTAAGTGCCTTTGTCTATTATATATATTGTAGTCCTCTTAACCTGTAAGAAGCCCATATGAAAATAGCTAAACAATGCTGGACACGTACAATGTCTTTAGGCATGGCTGTAGCCTATCCGGCAAGTCTATGCCGTTAATCTAATTTATCCTGTGTATATCCCCATGTCAGAGCATTAAAAATGTGTGACTGTATTTTAATTGCACTGATTCTTCAATCCATCCTTATATTTCCACTCCTCTTCTAACATGCAGTATAATCTCTTGTTGATATGACCCCCACCTCCAATCATTGTAAATTCCAAGTTACACAGCAACTGTTCACATGGAGGGAATGAATGGAAGCAGTGGGAAATATGAAGAGTTGTAATATTTTGCATCATCAAGCTTTGAAACATTTGTATTTTAAAAAGCTTGCATTCATAGAGCCTGTTTTTTCTTGTTCTCCAATATATAGCTCACTGATATTTAGCAGTTCTATCCATACTATCATCAGCATCATTCTATGTTTGGAATACTGGTAAATGTCATTTTGAAAAACATATGGCGGGCTGTAGGTTGCCCGTGACACACATCTCATACCAGAGAGAAGAAAAATATTCTGTTCTTTCTCAGTCTTTGCTTTTACTACTGCATTATCAATGCATTATACAATATTTTTCCTCCACAGAGCAAAAAAGGGATTTGCACATCAATAATGCGTTGACGGTCATAGTTCATTGCAAAAGTCAGATTTGTGGATAGTTTATTTGTGTGTTCCTTTTATACAGCTGATTTTGTTTCTTTTGCAAAGGCAAAGTTTTCCTTTTATTTGCTTGTACACCCAAGTATGGTGAGTTTCACTGTTAATCTATTCATTGCACGGCTATTATTTTCCTCTGACATTTGCTGAATTGAAATGAATTTGCTCAGGGAGACAAACTGCAGAATCCACTCAAATTGAGAGTTGTTGATCAACATGAGGGCTTTATTATATGCTGTCCATAGGGGGTGGGTTCCAGATGGCATTTAATCTTTTAAAGGGGTTTGTTTTGCCATCTTTAGAGCCCCATTGTGCTGAGTGACTTCCTACAGTTTGTTTTATTGTCTTGCAAACTACATATTCCTTTGGCTTCTTATTCACTTGCATAAATTCAGTAGTAAAAAATACACAAATCCTTTTCAAGGCCAGCAGTCTGGGATCTGAATATGCCTAATATAATCATGCCCAGTATTTGACCAGTTTATCTTGCATTTTGCTACATCAACACAAACAATTAAACTCTGACATGTACCAGACACCTGATAGCTTTGCAAGCACAATCTCTTTGAGACTGTGTTTGTTTCACAGACTTGGCAAATAAAAACAGTTTTTGAGCTCCCAGGTGTGAAGAATCACTTTTTTACAGACATCCTAAGACCGAAATGTTTGGGATTTCTATCCTTGCTCTTCCATGGAAATCGGGGCCAGTGTCAATTTTGTATGATGGAGTTTTTCTGGGAATTGTTAAACCCTGCTACAGTTTTCCAATTTTCCCCTACTCCTTGCCAAGTTTATTTAATTAATACGTGTGCTTGAAATGGCATCAGGCCCATTCATACTCTTGATAACTTTATGTTGTATTTCAAGCATGCAGTATATAGTATGGTATAAATGCAAAATATAAAGAAATTGCACCTGCTGGACTTTTTTTTAAAAAATTTTTAGTTAGGTTTCTCAACAAAGGTTTTTCCTGTCCCAGTAATTCCAGAAAGGAAAATTCTCCATATCCATTTATACACAAAGTACCCTAAGGGCTTATGCACATAAATAGTTTTAGGGAAGTGACACACCAGGAGATTAATCGCTAGCGATAAATTGCTGCTTCTCTGGCAAATTAATCTCCTGCACTCTCCAGTAAAAAGCTTTCCCATAGGCAATAATGTGAATCGCTGGTGGTAAAACCCATGTGTCGCTCTAGTTTGCCAAAATCGCTACAAGAGGAAACTTCAAACGGTTTTGTGAGACTGGAGCGACACATGGATTTTATCACCAGCGATTCACATTATTGCCTATGGGAAAGCTTTTTACTGGAGAGTGCAGGAGATTAGTTGCCCAAAGAAGCAGCGATTTATCGCTAGCGATTAATCTCCTGGTGTGTCACTGCCCTTAGCTGCATCGGTACATTTGAATGTACTTTCAGTACACTACAACAGACATGGCCCATGCCCTGAACACTGGTATGTGCATCTCATTGACCTGAAATCAGATCAGTATGATTGAGGCAGCAATGTGGTTGGCCAGATCAGGAAAAGATTCATTTGTTTTGGTGACCTAAACTTGTGGCTCTTTATATGAATGGCCAGTTGTTGTTTTTTTTTCATTTTACTTTTTTCTCCTTATTCTTGGATTTTACTATTTTCCAGTTGACCACATTCTTTAAAACATATTTCTGATTGTATTCTGCAATACAAACAGTGAATTTCTACTTTAGTTCATTGTATGCCATTCTCCTTCAATGCAGTCTGATTAATGCATTAAACAACTTTTAAACCCTGTTTTAATTGCAAAGAAATTAATCAATCTAGTGACACTGGTACAGGTTCAGGTTCTGCAGTTTTCCCCCCTTACATAATGAGTGTTCTATTAATAAAACATTTAAAACCCCAAGGATTAAATTCACATCTGTATGACACGATTATGTGCTGGTTCTGGTCCAAGCATAACGATTTCTTGAGGGGCTTTGTGAAAACAGAAGACTGATGCCATTTTCATTTAATTCCACTCGGATGTTTTTGTTTTTTAGTTCATGTTTATTAAAAAAAAAAAATCAATGAAGTCCAAGTGGAAAAGCAGTTCAAATGAGCATGCTTTGGAGATGGAATTTGAATTTTTAATTAAGCTTTGAGTTCAGTCTTCAAAGTATGAGCCATCATTAGTGATGTAAGCCTGGTTGCATTAAGCAGGAGTGACATTTCACTTCAAACGCTCAGTGCAGCTGTCCTGTGCAGATAAGTTGCCAAACGTGTTGTGGCAAGGTGGATGTGTAGATAATTAGCTGTCTTTGCTGTGTTGAAGAAGAAAACCTAGCAAATCATAGTAAGTCAGGGTGAATTATTAACAGGAGAAAATCCAAATATGTCAGAGTAATTTTGTATCTTTTATGCTACAGCAGCATCGATAAATCATGTGCTAACATTGATGTGTGAACCCAATATACTAAATGGCTGTTTGTTTTTTTTTGTAACTGTTTTCCATCCCATTGGTCTAATCTAAAAAAAAAATAAATGAAAGCTTCATACAAGTTTGTAAAATTATGAAACTCTAATCAGTAAATCACATATATTGAAAAATAAATGTGTATTTACTTATAAAGCACAGCAAATTAATGCAGTGTTTTACAAGGCATAAGCACAAACGGGTATATAGTTATTACAAATAAGCGATAATAAATATAGTTATTACTAATAATTACATACATTTGTGTAAGGTATTACAAACATTTATGTGAAATTAAATAACTTATGTGCCAGGTGTTTCAATGCACTGTTAGGATGAGGTCCCTGCCATGAAGAGCTTACACTCTTATTAGGAAGAAGAAATGGACAAAAACAAAATGGGATGGGAAACAAGTGCATAGGACAAGGTTGTGTTACTGTAAAGAAAGCCTAGCGAAGTGCATTTAATACATGTTTACTGTACAGTAAAATATATGGTCAAGAAAACTGACCACCTCAACTTGTCCAGACAAAAGCTCATAGTAGTTGCCCAGGACATCTAAAGACTATAGTTGGCCATAGACGCACAGATAATATCGTACAAAACAAATTTTCATACGGTATCCGGTGCGTGCATGGTGGGAAAAGAGCTGACAAGTATCGGCAGGAGAGGCCAGAAAATTTTGAAGGCACCCAAACATTGCCCATTGTTCGTGTTGAATTCTATTGTTTCTACCTGTATATCTGACGATTCAGCTCTACATGTGTGTAATGAAATGAACAATCTTTCTTGGAAAGATCTTTTACAAGAAAGATCGTAATTGTTACGTCTATGGCCACCTTAAGAAGTGACTGGTTTCACTTACCTTCTGTTTCCAGAGATCTCTTATACAACCATTTAATAATATTTGTCTAGAAGCAAAAGGGAAGGGCCTTGTTAACCCAGTTATTATAAAGATGTTTTGTATTGTCACACCAATAATATTAGTATTGGTTAATTATTAGGTGTGCCAATATCAGCACACCAATGCCAACATTATTTTTTTTTCACAGTTATATGATATGGTTTTTTATATGATTTACAACTGTCTTCCTCCAGCATATATGTAATTTTAAAAAGGGAAAAGTATTTCAAACATACTTATGTGATATATTGGTGGAATTTATTATACCTCACTGTCTGCAAATTTATAGTCGTTCTAATGCCATGTGCCTTGATTGAGAATAGCTGATTCACTATTTTTGTAAAAGGCTCATTATTATTTCTGGTCTCTCCCAAGTGTCTATAGTCTTTAGGCCCGATCTAGCCCTGAAAGGACCTTGAAGGGTCTCCTGACATTTATTCAGTGCAAGGTCAGTTAGAATATTCAAACAGGGATGGTTCAGAAAGTTTGTTACAGAGAAAGAAAATATACATTTTATGCTTAATGACTTTGTGCTGAATATATTATTGTATAACTCATTTTTTAAGGAATATGGACTCATTAGGCATCCTGCTTGTGAGTTAAAAATAACACAGTTGATACGCGTGTGAACCTTCAAGGAATTTTTATCACAACCAAGACTGCTTGAGCGTTCTTTGAGTGGCACCAACATTTTAATATGTATGCGATCTCAAATAATTATCATATATATAAAACATTGGGCAGCACTGATATATAGTAAAATTGCATCCCTATTTGCACAGTGACAGGCGATTTGCAATAATGCATGTTTCTACCTACACAGGGGCATTGTTTTTTTTCTGCCATTGTATGACATAACCGATACTAAAATATTAGAATGACATTGTATGTATGACATTACCCATACTAAAATATCTCAGGAGGTTGACACTTTTTCTATAGCAGAAAATACATCATGTGACCGTAACATTAAGGGAAAGATTTATTAAAGGAAAACTATACCCTCAAAATCAATGCTTGAGCAACAGATAGTTTATATAAAATTAAGTGGCATATTAAAGTATCTTACCAAACTGGTATATATATTTAAGTAAATATTGTAATTTTTCATCTCTTGCCTTGAACACCATTTTGTGATGGTCTGTGTTCTGCCTCAGAGATCACCTGACTAGAAATACTACAGCGCTAACTGTAACAGGAAGTGTGGAAGCAAAATACAGAACTCTGGCTGTTAATTGGCTCATGTGACCTAACATGTATGATTTGTTTGTGTGCACTGTGAATTATACAATCCCAGGGGGCTGCCCTTATTTTTTAAAATGGCAGTTTTCTATTTATGATTACCCAATGGCACATACTACTAAAAATTATATTATTATGAAAATTGTTTATTTACATATTAGCTGTTTTATTCAAAGTCGAAATGGGCCTCTAAATGTTATCTACGTCATACTCAATTTATGCTCCTTATGACAAGCTTCTCTTTTGTAGCTTATCGTTTTGTCACGTTTTTTCTGTCACTGTTATGAAATTTGAATTGTGTTTGCTTGTAAGATGCTGCAACTTTGGTTCGATTGGCTTAAAGGGGTGGTTCACCTTTAAGTTAACTTTTAGTATGTTAAAGAATAGCCAATTCCAAGCAACTTTTTATTTGGCCTTCATTATTTATTCTTTATATTTTTTCATTATTTGCCTTTTGTTTCTGACTCTTTCCAGCTTTCAAATGAGGGTCACTGACCCTATCTAAAAACAAATTCTCTGTGAAGCTAAAATATATTATTGCTTCTTTTTATTATTTATCTTTCTATTCAGGCCCTCTCCTATTCATATTCCAGTCGCTTATTCAAATCAATGTGTGGTTACTATGGTAATTTGAACCCCAGCAATTAAACTGCTAAAACTGCAAAACTGGAGAGCTGCTGAATAAAAAAACCAAATATCCAAAATAATAACTAAATAACCAAAGTAATAAAAAAACCCACAAATAATAAACAATGAAAAATATTTCCTCCGATCATCACTCACATCATACTAAAAGTTAACCCCTTTAATTGGATAGTACACGGTTGCATACGCAGCACTAACACCTAAATATAGTAAAAGGCACAATGTTTGCCCAGGAGCAGTAATCCATAGCCACCAATAAGATGTTTGCTTTTAAACAGGTGACCAGTAAATGCTACCTGCTGATTGGTTGCTATGGGTTTCTGCACGTGGGCAAACATAGTGCCTTTTATTACATAACCCCCTTAGAGTTAAGTAGGAGTGCTACTCTACATAACAGACCATTTGGTTTGACTGTAGGCAGATACACTGTGATTTGGGCCCAAAACAACTGTTTGATTAAATTAATTATTATAAGTATCTTGAATTAACATCTCAAATAATTTTTACTTTATATTCGCTATTTAAAGAAAAAAATGTTGCTCAGATTAGTTGGAAATATAAAGCTAAAAACTGTTACTAGTTTATACAGTTTTTGCAATCGTCCCAGCTGCAGAACAGCTTGCAAGCCATAGGGGTGTACTTGCTCTTATATTCTTTGGTTTGTGGAGTGCTAAAATATAAGCCTTACAAAAGCCAACCATGCCACAATCTAGTTGAATACTGACCACAGTGAAGTTGTAAAGAATTTGTATAACCTCATATATCTGTTCCGCATTAAAAGGGATCTCCACCCATTCTAATGGAAGACCATGTAAATCAAAACTGTTTTTCAATGTGCATTAATTATACATTTTCAAGCTTTTTAAGTAATTGTAATTGCAATCGAAAACATTGTTTATCCCTTTCTTTTCTCTGGTTTTGACACCCTGCCATTACGATTATATAGCATTTAAAAATTCTGCGGTGCTTCACATCAGTACCTGCCCCAGAAGAGCTTGCAGTCCATATCATATTCACACACACTTTAATAAGCTGTCTTTCGCTACATAGTTGCAGGAGTCAGAACCAGGTATGCAGAGAATATTAACAGCCAGCTAAATACTGCTTTCAGTAGCAGTTATATTAATAAATCTATTTGAAAAATTATATTAAAAATTCCTTAGAATTATATTTTACAAAAAACCTATCTGGATGGAAAACCCCTTTACCTGTATTTAAGGGCAAGGTACCATTGTGCAAAATCTTTAACTTCTCTTCTTTTATAAAATAGTGATTTATACTATTTTGCATGTAACAATCCCAGAATGAATTTGCAGCATTGTTTTAATAGTGCCATTTTCTATGTGAAAGAATGCTTTGTGCAATTTAAAAACTTGGTATTGTGCATTTTTGGAAGCCTCGATAATTCCTGTGGAGCTTCCTAAGTCCCTGTGAGTGCGGATAGGGATCTTGTAACTTTCAGGCTGAATGAAGAATAATGGGGAGAGCAGACCAGTGGGGGAGGGGCGGAGGCAGCTCTGGAATGCAGAGATGATTGTTATTGGCACACATCATTTTAGCATTTGTTAACACTTATATTCTCTGCACCCCCAGCTGGGGCTTTGCATTCTCAAGCAGGTTGGTGCTGCTCGGGAAATAAAAACAGATCACTAAGTCAGCAACAATAGTGGCTAGCTTCTTAGCAGTTTTTTTCCCATTTCAAAGAGAGTTTAATTTAACTATGAGCAGACTTTTTCCACGTGTTCTTTTTCCCTATTTCAATCTGCAATCCTCCTAATTTCGTATAGTGCTACTATTTATTTATTAAACTACTCTCTACAGTTACTTTGTTTGAGGTCGTGTCAGTCTGGGCCCCTATATTAATAGAGGCACAGTTACTTGCACATGGTTAGTAGTGATGTGCGGCCGAGAAAAACTCAACCTGCATCTGACCCTAACCCACTGCCCCTCCACACTTACCCAGCACGCTCCCCTCTTTAAATACCTGTGCCCGCCCCTTCCCGCAGTGGTCAATAAAGGGGCGGGCCTGCATGAGTATGGGGAGAATGGAGGTTAAAGTTCAGCCCAAACCTCCTGAGGACATTGCGCAGAAGTCGTACCCGTCTGACTTGTGGGCTTTAGGCTGGTCCACACATCACTAATGTTTAAGTTTAACTAATATTAATTTATTACAAAGCTAATTTTATTCCATCACAAGGAGTTCCATCAAAACTTTCCTGCTGTCTTTTTTTTTTTTAAATCTAAATTGGGGTATGAAAATGCACGTCTGATCTCCCTCATAACTAGGGATAGCAATTATCTTTTATTTCTGTAATGTGTTTAGGTGCGCTCAAACCTGTGTCTCAAATACCTGTGTGTAACAGCCTTTCGGTGGTTCATAGGGATGTGCGGGCTGGCCCACCTCGCTGCCCCATTTGCGGGTGGGTTCGGTGGAACTCTTTTGCCTGCTCTCCAGCCAGTGACCTTACACTGCCAGCTTCTGGTTTTGTAGGTGCACGCCTGCCTGCCCTGCCCCTTTTGTGATGTCATCAATTGGGCGGGTCTATAAGGAAGGGGAAGCTGGGGGTGGGGTGAGCAGGGTCTGGATCGAGTGCAGGTTGACCAATTCTAAGCACCTTAGCATTGCTCTTTGCTATTTATTTGTTATAGTTTTTGAAGTATTTGCTCTGTAAAGCTTCAAATGTATTGTTATTGCTACTTTTTATTACTCATCTTTCTATTCAGGCTCTCTCCTGTTCATATTCCAGTCTCTTATTTAAATCAATGCATGGATGCTAGGGTAATTTGGCCCCTGCAACCAGACTGCTGAAATTGCAAACTGGAGAGCTGCTAAATAAAAAGCTAAATAACTCAAAAACAAATAATAAAAAAATGAAAACCAATTACAATTTTTTTTCAGAATATCATTCTCTACATCATACTAAAAGTTTATTCAAAGGTGAACAGCCCTTTTAATGACTATGAGGATTTTCATTCATCCAGGTCATGGTGTATCTAATATAAGTAATTCTAAAAGAACTGGACTTGCTGAGTAATCATTGAAGACTCATCCGAGCAGCTTCTTCAGTTCGTTGAAGAAGCTGCTTGAATGAGTATTGAAACGTCTTCAATGATTACTCAGCAAGTCCAGTTGCTTTAGAATTATTTATATTAGAACCCTTTTAATGCCAGACGGGGCTGAAAATCAGGCTGCTAATATACGCAGGCTGAGAATCCACCCCTTCACGGGACAGGATGCTGATTCTCTGCCTGCATATTTTAGCAGCCCGATTTTTAGTCCCATCTGGTATTCGCTCCAAAATCCCCATCAGCGATATAATTATACCAATGCATGGCATCATTACGTTGGCATATTTACACTAATGATGAGGTTTACATAATGACGCAATGACATTCTTGTGAGAAGTGGTTGAAACCACAGTGTAATTCAGCTATGTGTTCTAACTACCATTGCATTTGATTTGCAGTCAAGTGGAAAGTGGTGGTTTTTAAGCCAGTGCCAGAAAAAAAACGCACTGTCCTGTGTTTGCCATTTTTACTCCCATTGGCAATGCATGTGCTTGCTGTTTGATTGATCCAGTGAATTTCAACTGGAATGCATTATTGGTGTATTTAAGCCACTGAGGGAGTTTTTACAAGCACCGCATAAAAATGCTATGTGTGGCATTAGCCTAAGAATCATACATACTTTCACGAATGCAGGTCAGTTTTAGTTGGAGCTAGTTTACTTGCCTCCCCTGAGGGAAATATGTTAAGGAAGGAAGAAAGCCAAAGATTAAGGGTAGTGTTGCTTTTCAATATGCCCGGTGATTTAAGTGTATTTAAGTATATCCTGTAAAAGAGGTTGTCGCTTGTCAGTCTTTGTATATTGAGCATTCTTCTGTATGTGAGTGGACTTTTACACAACAGATTCATTTTCATTTCAGACTGAGCTTGAATCCAGTATACATCCAATGTCAATCGAAAATGTACCTGCAGCTTTTCAGAAGCAAAATGTCTCGTTTTGGCACCGAAATCCGTTGCGTCTGTCTGCACCTGAGTGGAAACAGTTGTTCCGGTTGCAGGCAGAGTAGGAGCAGAAATGCTGCAGGGAAACGCATTCTCGGTCTGTAGAGATCTGACATAGTCTGGCCCAAGCTTAAGATGCATTTTTATCATATTAATCAGTTTTAAAGGAGAACTAAACCCCCTGCAGCTGGGGGGGGGGCTGTTTGCCCCCCCCACCCCAGCTTCCAGAGATATCACCCACCTCAATGTGGGCATATCGGGGAGAAATCCGATTGTCTGGCCAAATGAGCGGATCTCTATGTGTATGTCCACCTTAACTCTGGGTTCTGTGTTATGGTTATTTGTTTGTATCAATATAAGAGAACCTCAACAGGAATCCGCATCACTATAAAGAGAGGAGGCTACTTCCCCTGATAGGGCTGATTTCAGCTACCTAATTTCGCTCCCTGTGTGGCCCTAGACTTACTCACAAGCACTTGTCCCTGCTCTTCCTTGTGTTCAGTTTATATGCGTTCAGCAACAGGGAGCAGTACTACATGCAGCTGACTCTTCCTTATGGACAAGTATTCATGAGGACGCATGTAAAGGTGGCCATAGACGCAAAGATCCGCTCGTTTGGCAACATCGCCAAACGAGCAGATCTTTCCCCGATATGCCATTAACGAGCATTACTATATCGGGGGTAATCTGATTGTTCGGCCATATGGCCGAACAATCCGATTACGGTGCACAATGGGCTCCAGCGGGATGGATTGGGTCAAAATCAACCCTGACCGATCGACCAAACGACCAATCTCCGCCAGACGAAAGATGTTGGCACACGCCACACACGATCCGAAAATCGTACAAATCATCGATTCGTACGATAGGATCTGTGTCTCTATGGCCACCTTTAGCGTCAAATGTAGCATGTTGTGTTCCACCTGCATTTGTCGCTTACATGCGTCATCGTGATTATACATGTCATCGTGATTACACACCTCATTTAAAGTATAAATTAGTCCTGCGCTCCCCTGCAGCTGAACGCATTTAAACTGAGCACAGAGACACCGCTCGTGAATAAGAGCCCTAAAGCACTAAAGTTCAATTCCAGCCAGGGCATTATCAGTAAGAATAATTATAGTACAGGTACGGGATCCGTTATCCGGAAATCCATTATCCAAAAAGCTCTGAATTATGGAAAGGCCGTCTCCCATAGACTCCATTATAATCAAATAATCCAAATTGTAAAAAATAATTTCCCTTTTCTCTGTAATAATAAAACAGTACCTTGTACTTGATCTAAACTTAGATATAATTCACCCTTATTGGCAGCAGAACCAGCCTATTGGGTTTATTTAATTTTTACATGATTTTCTAGTAGATTTAATGGGGATGGGGATCCAAAATACGGAAAGATCCGTTATCCGGAAAACCACAGGTCCCAAGCATTCTGGATAACCGGTCTCATACCTGTAATATTAATAAAGGAGTCTCTGTATAAACCCCCTGTGTCTGTATGGGCTCTGTTAATAAATTATAACAATGGTAACCATCGTTATATATATTGATATTGAGATTACATTTTATACCAACCCACAGGTATTTGCTATGATATATTTCCCTCACTAGAAGAAGTCTTTTCATATGGCCGTACCCTTTGTGTGACCTGAAACCCAACTCTGTTTTGTAGTTCCTAGTGAGCTCTTGAGATGAATGATACCAAAACCCTTGCATCTGTATTTCTTGTTAAAAGAAAAAAAACCTTTGATTTTTTTAATGGGGTAATAAATGATAAGGCTGCTTAAAACAAAGCAGTGTGACTTGGCAGGAACATACGAGTTAAAAATGATTCCTCTCCAACCATTGCATACTGCTTCTCCAGGTGTTTTGTGCTAAAAGGCTGACATTTTGGTCATACAGCATTTTCTTGTTTTGTTTTTATTCATGCTAACACAATGCATATTCATCCGTTGGCAGCTGATAAAACTAGACCTACCCTCTTTCAGCAACTCTTGCAGGAACTCATCCTGCGGTACAGTTTCTATGACACTCGGCCATTTGTATCAATCTCTCCTGAAGATGAAAGCCTATTGCAGTCTTTTGATAGCATGCAGCTAATTGGGCTGCCTGATACCACAAGGATTTCTCTTTTTGTTCAGTGTGAAAATGGAAAAAAACAGCTTCAGCTTGGCTATTATGCAGTATTCCAGACAAATACATTCTAAGGACAAGGAAATATAATAGTTCCTAATCATGGCAAATAAAAATGTGTTAAAGGAATATTTATCTTGTAACCTGATATTTCAGAGGTATTTCTGCATTTAAAGAGAAGCGAAATAGAGCATCAGGTGTTACAAGCTGCCTTCTTACAAAGCTCCATATCAAGATCCCTCTTTCAGGTTACACCCTGTGTACATAATATTTTATTCTTCTAGTATCAACATTGTCTCTCATGATATGGATTCTTACATCACAATACTTTTGTCTTATACAGTCTGATAAAATAAGGAGTAGCTGAAAAATTGCATATAGCTTGTTGAATGGGAATCTTTTACTTGAGATTAACATTAGACTCCATACTTGAATCGAGATGCAGTTAATGGGATTTCTGGGTGGGACAAAAGTTGTTTAATGCATCTCTGTTGGACTAGGATAGAATGCTGGGGTGTAACTACAGAGGAAGCAGACCCTGCGAATGCAGAGGGGCCCAGGAGGTATAGGGGGCCCCATGAAGCCCTACCTAATGCCCAATTTCAATATATATTGGTAAAAGGTCAACATCTGAATATTTTGGTAGAATTCTATTGTTTCATCCTGTATATCTGACAATTCAGCTCTACACGTGTGTTTTGAAACAAACAATCTTTCTTGGAAATATCTTTTCCAAGAAAGATTGTAATTGTTAAGTCTATGGCCTCCTTTATAGATAAGGGTAGGGACACACTGGGCGATTTGGGGAGATTTAGTCGCCTGGCGACTAATCGCCGCGACTTTCCACGACCAATCTTCCCCGAATGCCTCCCCTCACTCTGCGCCTGGATAAAATGAAAAATCGCCTGCGCTAATCACACGCGGCGATTTGTTTTCCGAAGTCGCCCGAAGTTTCCTCGTGAGGCAACTTCGCGCGATTTCGGAAAACGAATCGCCGTGTGTGATTAGCGCCGGCGACTTTTCATTTTATCCAGGCGCAGAGTGAGGGGAGGCATTCGGGGAGAAAAGTCGCTGCGATTAGTCGCCAGGCGACTAAATCTCCCCAAATCGCCCAGTGTGTCCCTACCCTAAGAGTTGCTTGAAAGCACCTCAGCATTTATGGACTGGCTACTATAAAAAACAGGACTGGTTGCTTGAATTCTCACAAGTTTAAAGGGGATGTAAACCCTCACAAATACCCTATTTATAATATTGAGAGAGTGTTTTGCATGAGGTTAAAAAAACCATGCTGGATGTTTTTGTATTGCTGAATTTTTGTCATGCGAGACTGTAATTATTTTAGTGTAAATGCACCATATGTTTGAGAATGGTATTTGGCTTGGACTAATATATCTGACTATGATGTGTTTTGTACAAGGTTTGCAGGTCTTTTTCATATTATAACATTGGGTTTCTTCATTTTTAGATGTTGTAATAAATTTAAGGCATGGGGTTTCAAGTTGCCACATATGCAGAAACCACAGGCCCAAAGAACCCTGGAGTTGTTACCTTTCTGACACATGCCTGAGAAAAGTACATGTGTTATGCTGGCAGTATTTTTAAACATTAAATTGACAGATGGATTGTTTTTGAATAAGTGAAATCTCATATTCATTAGTTGGGTTTAGGCAAATGTAATTCTTTTCCCTCTAAACACCTCCTTTTTAGCATTACCAGCAATGTACTTGTATGAAGCTTTTTATTAAGCAACAGCTGTTGTTGTATTGACTGAATGTGCCATTTCTTCATTTCATTTTAAGCCTGAGGGACTGCTTGTTAGCTCCCTGGTTGCCTGTGAAAGGGGATAATGTAAAATTAATGTATGAAGAAAAGTCTGCAATTTGACACTGTGGGAATGCAGGTGGTCTGAAACGATGTACAGAAATGAAACCAACATGCCAAACCCTCTTTATGTTCCATAGAGAAGTGCCTGCTTTCTGGGCTTTAAATGCCTTCTGGCATCCTAGTTTTGTATGTCAATGTTTCCCTCTGCTGTATTTAACAGATGATTTGATCATGAGGACATCAATGACTGTTAAATCTATAATCCATTGTAATTATGTAATGCTTTGTCTGTATTTAAACCGGTTTGTTTGCAGTCCCATGGCACATAATTCAATCAAAGTAATGTATGAGACCCAGGCCTTACTATATATTCTTTGTAAGATGTGGAGTAATAGCTTTTTGTCACTGGTGTAGTGTACAAATACATTAATTAGCATCCATATTTGGCCCAAAATCTCTCTCTGAAAATCAGTCGGCAACCCTAGGGTTAACTGACTACAGTAGCACCAAAAGGTCCTGCATAACTGAGAAAGTGCTGAGTATCTAGGCAAGAAACGCGTAAGTCCAGCGTAACCACTGCACAACAATTGTACCACTGAGTGTTTTTTAATAAAGCCACTTTTAAAGAATATAATTGGCCCTCTATGGATGTCTGGAATAGCGCCCAGTTATGCGAGACCTTTCATGCTAAAGAAGTATATCGGCTTGGAGTAGCCGACATCTTGCGAGGGCAGCGTCTGGAAGACACAAGCCAGGTGAGCTCCGATCCGGACTGCATCATATTTGTCTTTTGTTTATAGTAATTAACTGACTACAGTGCATACAAAATGTAGGGTCATTGATATTCTGAACTTCAAAGTGTTCAAAAATGTTGAGACAAAAACTTTTAATTAGCAGTCTAAAATTGGCTAAAACTGCTAATATTACAGAAAAGAACAAATAATTGAAAACAACGTAAATAGCAAATTTTTTCAAACCAACACTCTAAAGATGGCCATACACAGACATACTTTTATCGTTCTGCAATGAACAATCGAATCGTCCTGCAATGAACAATCGAATCGTTCTGCAATGAACAATCGAATCGTTCTGCAATGAACAATCGAATCGTCCTGCAATGAACAATCGAATCGTCCTGCAATGAACAATCGAATCGTCCTGCAATGAACAATCGAATCGTTCTGCAATGAACAATCGTATCGTTCTGCAATGAACAATCGTATTGTTAAATGATCATCTGACGATTAATTTACCATACGATATGCCATCCACGGAGAACGATTATATAAACAGATATAATCGTATCGTTTGCCAAAAGAAACAAAAGATTATATACATCAATGCACAATGTGATTTAAATGGATGAACAGCATACAGGAAGTGATGTAAAACAGGTGGATGGTTGTGGCCAACCGAAAGTTCCTTCGTGTACGAACGAACGTTGTTCAACAAACGAGGAGTGGTGCTAGCATTGTGTCACTGTCTGTAGTATATAGTCCGTTTCTCCTTCCCTGCTCCATGCAGACATATGGATTTATGTCTTGCTATGGCATAATAAACTTCTTTCACAAATGAGTTGATAGGGTGATATTCCTGCAGTCAGCACCAATTTATTTGTTTACATAGTTCATATGGTTACAAATGAAGCTTTCAGCAAAGAACGTTCGGGTCCTTCCGTATATGTTCGTTGGCTTGTACTACAATCCTGACATGCGCAAAGAACGATCGTAATATTGGTAATTCTGTAATTCACACCCACTTCCCAATTTAACCCTGAACGACTAAAATTTTGAAACTCATCCGAACGATTTTGCGAAAGATAGCGTCGAGACGATCGTTCGTACACCATCAACCATCCGATAGGTAATTGATATTATCAGAATTTTCTGGAAGCAAAAAATCTGGTCGTGTATGGCAACTTTAAGTTTACATCAGTTCATATTTTCAGGTTACATCTCCTCTAATTACATTTGAAAGCAGTATCTGTTTGTCACTTTTTATTCTCTGCACTGGTAGTTCTGAATACTGACAAAAAAGTAGCTGGAGCCATCTGATTACCAAACCTGTAACGAGGCATGCAGTGTATTGTTGCAATTGGAGTCATGATGGATGACTTCTGCTATGCTTTTTCCCAATAGTTAGAGCCAGCACTGACTAGCAAGGGACAAATAGAAATAGCTTTAAATAGTATTTATATTTACAAATAATTTTGTCCACCCTATTTTTTTTTTTCCTATGATTTTTAATTCTTTGTGTATGTAATGCAATGGAAAGTGGTATTTGTCGATCCCTGTCTGTTCCCTGCCCTGATGGATCAGCCTATTGCTACAATGTAAGGAAAGTCAGCTGATTAACAGACCTGTCTTTGCTGGGGAACTAAGGCTAGGGCCACATGATTTCAGATCTCGGCCTGAGGAGAAACAAAGGCCAAGAATCCTCTGCACCCAGAAGCATTATCTCCAGTTGGGTACTGGCAGACACGAAGGAATTCATTGTTGAAATGCAACATTTCGCACAGCCAGGCAGCAGATTTTCTGCCTGCAGAGAATCCTTATAATCTGGCCCTAGCCTAAGACTTTTTGCAACATTGTTTAAAAAGTAACAACCAGGAGTTAAAAAATGCTGCTTTCAAAAGCCATTGTTTTTACAAACAACTTTAAAAGCACTGAAAACTAAGAATTATGTTTTCTTTTACTTGGCAAATTTTTATTTTGGGGTTGACATCCCCTTTAACCCATCCGTTCTTTGGTTCAGGCTCCAACAATGTAGAGGAAGTCAGGTGTCCGGAGCCAGGTCTGTTCCTCAGCTGCTACATTGATTCAAGATTTTATACAAGAAGTGTAAAGCGTATAAAGAGCTAGACTGGACTTCTTTTTAATAGCAAATATCACACTAATATGCAGTGGTGGGTATTTTAGTTTGATTACACACTGTACTGTCAGAATGTCCGCAATTTAAATAGACTTTGATGGAAGGGCATTGTCAGCGATTTTTGAATTCCACATCTGTCATTGCTCTTGTGCAGAGCGATTATCTGTTCATTAGTAATCTAATTATCTATCTTGCAAGAACTGAATATGGAGTAGTTTCATTTTATAATTTACTGTATTTAGTTCAAGACATAGTAAAAGAACATATATTTCATATTTAAAACAATAGGCAGGAATTATGCTCAGCACAAGCCTTATTCATTGATCGCATTTTGGACATGGGGGTATACTACCTCTTTAAATCTGCCATACTTGGGCCAATGCATCTGGCCAATTGGACCACTAGCCTATCAGAAGGATACTGTAATTGGGGCTATATACATTAGAGCTAATTTTCAGCTCTTCCATTAATTTGGGTTGACAACCCGAAACAGCAACTTTGAAACAGCAGGAAGTGAAGAGGTGCTGTAGCTTTTTTATATCTTTAATATCTGCAAATTCACAATGCCCTGACTGGAATTATGCATCAGCAGATAACATTATCAAACTTGCCTGATTGACAAACCGACCAATATCCATGACACATAGATGTAGATATCAGTCAGGATCATCTATCCACCTTATAAATACTGAAAATCATTCCTGATCCTATTTATACCTGTATGGCCAGCTTTATAGCACACATTCTGGGTGTTTTGTCATTTAGCTGATTATAAATAGCAGTAGTAATTTTTTTTGACCATGCCAATTTTTGTGGGCACACCCCCTAATTATCATGTTAATTTTGTAAAATGTGGCAGGTTATGAAAGTTTGAACACATTTCTGTGGTTTGTATGTGTTATTACTGTTTTGCTAATGAAGCTGCGCTTTAAGCTGTAAGTCACAGTTTCCCCAAGAGACCTGCTTGTCAATTACAATTGTTTCTTTGCTTATCTTAAATTGTTACAAATGTATCTAAGTGCACCTGCCACTTAGTCTGGGCTCTCTGTCAAAAGCCAATTAAATGGGAACTTCACAAAAACATAAGCTTTTTGAAAAGAAAACATAATTTCAAGCAACTTTGTAATATATATCAATTAAAAAATATGCAGACTTTTCATGATTTGTAATGGGTTGGAACAGTTCCCTAAGCCTAGCCCCATGCTCTCCTTCTGATCTCTCTGACTACTTTGCTGAGCTGGCTGACTACTGTTACTTTGTATCAACAGCCAGTTGTCCTTAGCCTGTATCCTCCAAACCCCACAATTCCCTGCACACTTGATTTCAAAAAGGAACATCACAGTCCAGTGCATTGTGGGTTATGTAGTTCCTGCATGTTGTCTGTAAGCTGTGGAGAAGTTGTTACAATTTGTAACATCAGTGTTTAGTCCCTCCTTCCCTGCCAGGATTTCAAATGATGCAGAAAGAGACAAACTGTTAAACAGCTGGATTTCAGCATAGAAAATGGCATTAATTCATACCTTTTAAAGAAACCAATAACGGTGATGGGTATATAAGGGGTTTCTGTGATATGTGGGACTCTTTATCAAATTTTGGTTTAGAAGCCGGAGTTCCCCTTTAAGTTTTAGAAACCTTGTTTCTTTTTCTGACTGTTCAGTGCAGTAGATCAAAGAGAAAGTTGCAACATTTCAATAACAATTCGGGACTGCAGGTTAAGCTGTAAAAATTGGGACTACCCCGCAAAAAACAGGACGGTTCTGAGGTATGGCTTCACATATTTATGCACCTTTGGCTCCATGCTATGTGCCGTTCTAATCCATGAAGAGCAATATTTTAAGTCTTGTGACCCAGGAGACTTAAAGTGGACCTGTCACCCAGACACAAAAATCTGTATAATAAAAGTCCTTTTCAAATTAAACATGAAATCCAATTTCTATTTTTTATTAAAGCATTCATAGCTGTTGTAAGCTCATTTAAACATCTCAGATGTCAATCAAATATTGTCTGCCCCTCCTCTATGCCATGGGCATAGAGGCGGGGCAGGCAATTACTTTCACTTTCCATTCAGCACTTCCTAGATGTCATTGCTCTCTCCACATATCCCCGTTCTCTTTAACATTAAATTGTTTAGCCAGTGCATGGAAATGGACAGCGGGTCCCCCATTCTGATGCACAAACAAGATTCTGAGATGATACAAAGCTTTCCTTAAAAACAGTGTCCACAAAATGGCTGCTGCCTGCTTGCTATCATTTTGAATTCCCAGACTGAAGGAAACAAGATTCAAATAATTTATATAGTGTAATTAAAGTTCATTTTGCTTGACTAATGTGATAAAATAGGATTTTGAATAATTTTTTTGGGTGACGGGTCCCCTTTAACATCCAGAACCACATCTTACATACTCTGTTTCTGTTGTTTTTTTTTTAATGTATATATTGTACGATGCAGGGAGTTGTTGCATGGGCTGGAGAACTATAGATAACAGATGCCTCCACCGAATGTAAACTACTGGCAGGAGTTTGTGATAGTGTGCCTGTGCCAGTTCTTGATGTTTGTATATGCAGAATAGGAACACATAAAACATAAAGAGAGTGTAATTTCAGACAGCAAGATGATGATGACGTGATGTTCCAGAGTAATATGAATGGCTGGAAATACCTCTGATGTGGTCCTGTAAATGGCTGGAATAAGCTCATTGTGTACACACAGCCTGTGGGGGAAGGGAAATGTAGTTAATCAGTTACAGGCTTTGTCTCCAATGTTCATGCCTCCTGGAATAGTTTAATTGAAACCTCTTGTAGCTGGAACTGAATTTAAGGGCAAGCCCCTATTTTTATACAGTGAATATACAGTGTTTTTGTGTGTCTGTGTATAAAGGTTTCAGACATTAGGGCAGTATTTATAGGAATAGCTCTCAGCAAAAAGTGTTAATGTTGGTTGCTACTAGAGAAACTATTTTGATTGCTGCTCTGACCCGTGAAATGGGTTGCATATTTCTATTAGAGACAGGGCACTAGACAGTTGCACTAGTGCCTTACAGAGGCAGATCTGCAATTGGGAATGATCGATCCCCTAAATCCTGAATGCTGCAAACTATATATAATCTATGAGGCAATTTTTGACCAGAAACAAGTCTGCCTGGTAGTTTAAGTTACAGATTTCCCAGGTTCTTCCATCTGGATTTCTTTATTTTTGCAAGGATAATTATAGTAATTGTAGACTTTAACAACATTCTGAAAATGTGGGCTTTGCTGTTTACAGGCAATTGGTGCTTGTGCCATAAGCCCAGGCATTCATATTAACCGTAATCGGAATTGATTATGTCTCTGCATTTCTTTTTTCTTAGTAAAACCTGTGTCCCAAGTGCATCAATGTGACTGTAATGATAGTAAATATTGAAATAAACGCATAAATATGCAGACCAATTCCTGCCCTAAAGAATTTCGGCATACAAGATGCAAGGTTATTTTGGAAGCCCTTTCAAATGTTGTCAAACTGCCTGCAAACCTTGCTGAAAAAAAAAACATAACAATAATCTCCTCTTGAACGTTCTTGGAATTAGGCACACTTATGACATACAGTATATTGTATCCATTAGAGCAATGGCACATGCAGCATTGTGACTGCATTCACTTGTCCTGGATCACTTCCCATTCACCCAGCACTGGCCAGTAGTTCTCATTAATTTGCCAGCCTGGATTTTTTGAGCATTAGTCACAAATGCAGGAAAGGGAAACCCAATGGTGCTCCATGAATAGAAAGTAGTTCTGTGAGTAGCTGTGTTTTTTATCACTATTGAAAGTCACTGCATTATACTGTGTAATACATATAATAATATATATAAAATATGCAGCGGTGTTACCACTCCAGTTATTTACTTTTAATGTATGTTTCATATAGTGATATAGACATGTTTTATGTTAAGAGATTTTGGAATAAAGAAAGAAATGCCCCTGCAGCTTTCTGTAGGTTGTTAGGTTCTTGGTCTATTTAAAATACATTTTGGCAGAAGTACCCAAGTAGTTAATTTAAGTTCTTTTAATATAGGACGGCTTCATATGCAGTTAAGCTTACCTAAAAATGTATCTAGGTTCCAGATAATATCCTGGAGATGCTACCCCCAAGTGAAATTGTTTATTGCCTGTGGCTAAGTCCAGGCTTTGCCTGTTAAGAGACCAAGGAGCTCAGGCATGTTTACTATAACAATGCAGAGATCTAGTGATTGACATGTTATCCGTTACCTGGAAAGAATAATTATATTCCTGTTGTTATTCTGTTGATCATTATATATGTTGCTTCCATTTTCTTATCTGACGGTGGTGATCAAAATACAAGTAGAAGCAAAATTTATCAACGTTTTATTCAAAACTTTAGTATTTGATTAAGGTTGGGTAATCGCCTTATATTCACCTGAAACACAATTGCAGGCAAAACTGCAACAGCACCAAGGGTCCCCTAATTGCTCATGTACCTATATGGGGTCTGGCTGTGCTGTGAACCTTGTGCCAGATTTAAAACAAAAACAAGAATGTAGAATTTCCTGGTGCAGGTCAACACTATACTTTCCACTTGTCTATACATTTTTCCTGTGGTCAATCACATTTTCCAAAGCACAAATCCATATACAAGTTCAACAACTGCTGACTAACATTCAGATTTAAGTATGTGGAAATGTGCCATCTGCCCAATAGTGAATACCTAGCAACAAAATCTCTCCCAAATTCCCACCCAGGCATTCAGTCCTACCTATCTACATAATCGAAAGGTGGCCATAGACATTAGGATTTTTAAAAGATCTTTAAGTTATCTTAGGACAAAGCTTATATTGAAATGATTGTTTAGATGTACAATTTGTCCATCAACGAAAAGCTAGGAATACCATGGGTTGCTGCCTGCTTTGTCCTGCAAACAATTGGACAATGGATGAATTTCACTGTGAACAATGAACATTTTCTAACCTGACCGATCAGTTTTCTGACCAATGTTGGATGAAAAATCATTAGATGCACAATTGTTCGGTACCCACTAACCTCACGATAATTTCATGGATTTGTTGAATAGCACTAAAGTTGGTCATTAGGGAGGGAAAAATCTTAAGGTCTATGGCCACCTAAGCCTCCAAAACATCAGTACCGATGGATGGGTGTTGGCAGCAAATCGTTTGGCCATTTAATTTGCCTTCTTCGTGCTTTGCTTAGATATAGATAACGAGGTCACGTATGGAATACAACAGTGGGACTCAAACTCTATATTTTAATTATTCTTTGACCTCATTTTGTAATGCAAAACAATTAACCTATTTTGTATGCAATGAAAGTATGCTGTGTGCTCACCTTCCCCCTCCCTATTTTTCACTTCAATAAATGTTTAATAAAACCTGAAAACATGCAAGAATTGTATGCCTTGGGCTAAAATCTGTAATAACCATTTTTACATTGCCAGTCAGAGAATTTAACAAAGACCATGTTGCTGCGAAGCAAAAATCCGTTAATTAGGGCTCTGAATTAGCTCTTTATTTTCTCAGACAGCGGAAACAAGCTTGTCCATAAAATGCAACATGTATATTGGGTTGTAGTTGATATTAAACTATATCAGATTTTTACCAGAGAACAAGGCTGTGTTTAAAGAATTACAAAATATCTTTGTAGTTTTCTTGCCCAGATGTTTTGCAGCTGGTATTACATTAGAAATGATAAAAATATTATAATTTGCAGGCTTTTACTTTTAGCTGCTGTAATATTATTTATGAAAAGAATACCAGTTTATGTATAATGTAATAACCATCACATACAGGGTCATATCCTGACCATTACAGTATCTGAATCTGTTTTTGTGTGTGGTCACTTCATGTACTGTCCTGTAGGCAACAGACACTTTATACATATTTATGTTACACTGGTATAAAAAGTAGTAGATAAAAAATCTCATGATCTTTTATTCTGCAGCCAAATTTTTTTTTTACTTGAGCACTAGAATATTTAAGAAAAAAGCAGCATAGTCCCGGTCCTGTTTTGTTGTGGAAGAAAAGTCACATACAAACAAAAATGACATTATTTCCAAGAGGCTAAAAAACTGAAATGAACCGAGGAAAAAGTTGCTTGAAACAATTCCCATTGAGTTCTTTAGAAACTCTGCAGATTTTACTTAAAGGGGAACTCCACAAAAACATAACTTTAGCTTTTTGAAAAGTAAACATAATTTCAAGCAACTTTGCAATATGCATCAGTTAAAAAATATGCAGACTTCATGATTTTTAATGGTTTGGAACAGTTCCATAAGCCTAGCCCACTGCTCTCCTTCTGATCCTTCTGACTACTTTGCTGAGCTGACTGACTACTGTTACTTTGTATCAACAGCCATCTGTCCTTAGACTGCATCCTCCAAACCCCACAATTCCCTGCACATGTGATTTCAATAAGGAACAGAATATCACAGTGCAATGCATTGTGGGTTATGTAGTTCCTGCATGCTGTCTGTAAGCTGTGGAGAAGTTGTTACAATTTGTACCATCAGTGTTTAGTCCCTCCTTCCCTGCCAGGATTTCAAATGATGCAGAAAGAGAAGAATTGTTAAACAGCTGGATTTCAGCATAGAAAATGGGCATCAATTCATACTTTTGAAGAAACAGGTAAAGGTGGCCATACACGGGCAGATAAAGCTGCCGATATCGGTCGTTTGGACCGATTTGACAGCTTGTCTGCCCGTGTATAGGGGCTTCCGACGGGTCTTCTCGATCGATATCTGGCCACGATATCGATCGGGAAGGTTGGATTTTCAACCGACCGACCCGTCGGAGCCCCTTGGCGCATCGTAATTCGATCGTACATTCGAATTACCCCCAATATAGCCATGCCGTTAGTGGCATATCGGGGAAAGATCCGCTCGTTTGGCGATGTCGCCAAACAAGCGGATTTTTGAGTCTATGGCCACCTTAACTCTTTATCAAATTTTGGTTTGGAAGCCAGAGTTCCCCTTTAAAAAGTTGTTTTATGTTCAAAAGTTTTTTTGGGCACTTTGTTGATAGCAGGAAAAGTGATCTCCAGTGGACTATAAGGGCTAGTCCACACGGGGAGATAGCGACGCGTTTGCGGTCGCGGCGACAAAGCGCGGCGACAGTCGCCGCGACCGGCGCAGGCGACAGTTTTGTATGGGCGCCTATGTAAAAACGCCTGTGCTAACCACACGAGGCGATGCGCTTTTCAACAGTCGCCTGAAAATGCCTCGCCAGGCTTTTTCAGGCGACTGTTGAAAAGCGCATCGCCTCGTGTGGTTAGCACAGGCGTTTTTACATAGGCGCCCATACAAAACTGTCGCCTGCGCCGGTCGCGGCGACTGTCGCGGCGCTTTGTCGCCGCGACCGCAAACACGTCGCTATCTCCTCGTGTGGAATAGCCCTAAAGCACTCCCTCTGACAGATTAACTCTGCTTCAGGGTAATTTCCCCTAGCTTCCCAAATCCCCAAGATTCTAGCCACCAAGAAGTCCTTAAGAATAGGATCAGTGAATGCAGCATTTAGGGGGTTATTTGCTAAAACTCAGCCGTTTATCACTTTTTTTTCATTAAAACAAAGTTGACCTAACTCCCATCCACGAATCTTGCTAATTAATCATTTTAAAATTCTTATAATAATAATAATAAAATAATTTTTCTTGAAAAAATCGGATAGAGAAAAAACTCTACAAAATAGTGCTTCAATTTGAATCATGCAACTTCGAATTGAATTGTCGCTGAAAAATTTTAATTATTCGAGTTTTCAAGTGAACACCAACATCAAACACCCCAAAACTCCCAAAATTTGTGAAGGTAAAAACATCTTCAAATGGTTCTAGGGGAAGCTGCCATTGACTTTTACAAGAGCAGGTTTTAAATAGAGTATATTCAGATTCTGACTTTTAGCAGCATAATAAATCTCGAGAAAAAAATAGGCTTAATGAATAAACCCCCTTATTATTGATGGTAAAGGAGTATTTTGACTTTTGTTTTTTGTCTAGATGAGTCTCCTTACTTTGCTGTCCAGTGCTTTAAAGTTACATGACTTGAGGGTCAGGGCACACAGACAGATTCAGGGAGATTAGTTGCCTGGCGACAAATCTCCTCTTCTTCGGGGCAACTAATCTCCCCGAACTGCCTCCCCTGTCTTCCTGCTGGCTAAAATGTAAATCGCCGGTGGGATGGCACCTGGAGCGATTCGTTCCCAAAGCCGCCCGAAGTTGACTCACTGGGAAACTTCGGGAGACTTCGGAAAACAAATCGCTCCGAGCGCCATCCCGACAGAGATTTACATTTTAGCCGGCGGGGAGGCAGTTCGGGGAGATTAGTCGCCTCGAAGAACAGGAGATTTGTTGCCGGGCAACTAATCTCCCTAAATCTGCCTGTGTGCCCTGGCCTAGCAACGTGGTCTAGCAATGTCTATTCGAAACCCTGCTTTATATCCTTTGGAACTTTTGAATTCAGTACTGTGGTTAAAAATTTTGCTTGGACTATATGCCATTACCTATTTATTACTACAAATTAGTAGCACTTTAATAGTGAGGAGGGGGCCCCTCCTTCTATCCTCATGTTGGTGTTTATATGGGAAAAGTAAATAATTTTTAAGGATATTCAAATAAAATATTATTATATGTGATCTTATCTATATGATTGTTTCCTGTAATGTTTGATAGTTCTCCTATTACTAGCAGGGGAACAGATTCTTTGGTTTCATATATAATTTGGTTCAATATTGATGGGGAAACAAAAGTTCCCTGGTAGTCAGGGTATTGTTCTCATTGTTTTTAAGTATGTTTCATTGAATTCCATTAGCGACATATATTTTACATAGCCTTTGTTTTGCAAATTTGGAGAAAGGTATTCCTTCCGACTGCACCTTAGCTGGGCAATGTGCTTTTCTGAATAGTGTCTGTTGCCTTTTTGGTTGGGATTCACCGAATACGCTATTTTGGATTTGGCTGAACTCCCGAATCATTTGCAAAAGTTTGGGCCGAATACCAAACCGAATCCGCATATGCAAATTAAGGGTGGGAAGGGGAAAGCATATTTTATTTTCTTGTTTTGTGACAAAAAGTCACATGCTTTGCATATGCAAATTCAGATTTGGTTTGGCCAGGCAGAAGGATTCAGCTGAATTAGAATACTGCTGAAAAAGGCAGAATTCTGGCCGAATCTCGAACCGAATCCAGAATTCGGTGTATTTCTATTTTTGGTAGCACATAACTTTGAAGCACATATGGTATTTGATAATTAGTTTTTCTGTCTGTCACATGCCTGCTTATTTTGCAGTTAAATAGTAACAAGTGTTGTAATGGGTGCTAATTGTTATTTGAAGTCAAATTGTGAGGCTGCAGTGGTTAAAGATTCACTGAGGGTAATGTCACACAAGATGATTGTCACCCACTTGTAAGCACTTGCCATGCAGGTAAGATGACATCCAAAACTATTTTTTCATTGTGATTGTCAGAAATTGCAGATTACATAATTTGTGTTTTGCCTAAAGCAATTCCTGCTAACAGAAAATAATCAGAATCCTCCATCTGGCCAGCCCAATTCTTGAACCCGGAAGTCAGCATTGTAAGGTTGCGGGGGGGGGGGGAAGCAGGCAGAAGAGCTCAACCAGGACCAGGAAAGGTGGGTGCGAGGTAGGCCCGAAGCGCCCGACCTGCGGGTAAACCCAAGGGTTCCCCGGATATCGGGCCGGCCCTCACATCACTAGTTTCAATGGTACATGTATTCAGAAACAGCAATGCAGGGGAATGAGAAGGGACAGACAGATGCTGCTTTCAATAACAATTACATTAACAAATAATTTAAAAAATGTTTTAACATTGTAATTAGTAGTGTATATTTGAAAGTATAGCACCACTATAAAGCTAGTTGTACAGGCACACAACAGTCAAAATAAATACGATATAGAGTGGGATGCTTTGTTTGTAATATCATACAGCTTTCGGCCTAGTCAGGCACTTCACTGTGCTGCATGATCTAGCCTTCCGCTGATAACACATTTATCTTCAACATTATCCAAGTAGAAAGTCATAGCTTATTACAACCATCTGTTTTATGTTAACGTTTCGGATAGCAAATCAGCCTATAAAAGCTTGCTGAGAGCAGTGTCACATAGATTGCTTTAGTCAAATTACACAGCTAAACCCTGTGTCATAAACATGTGGAACTTATTTTTTTGGCTTTCTCCCCATCAGGCCTAACCTCTGCCTTTAACCTCCTGCTTCAGTGATTGCTTTTTGGCAATGTTTTAGACTTGCGCTCTTGTTTGCAAAAACCTTGGCAAAAGCAAAAATGCATCTTGAGACTGTTTAACAGAGTCTATGTAATGTTTTATTTTGAAGTTTATATTAGAAATAAAGCCCTCTGATATGACATAAGTACAGTCATCAGCAAGTCAAAGCTGTTAGCTACTTAGAATCATGTAAATTGTTACACTTTTTCTTTCTCATTGCGTAAGGAGGCGGGGAGTACATGTCTGAGCTAGAATGTTATATACATAAAAATATATTAAAATACTGTCATTTATTACCCTGATTTGTAAATACCTGGTTTTAAAAAGTACAAGGATAACTGTGGGGCAGATATTTTTAAGTATGAACTGGGAAATCCAGAAGGTTTGAACTTTTTTCCTGCATAGAAAAAGTTTCCTTACAAATTTTGCTAAACCAATAGATCATCTGTTTATCCACTGTGTTTAAGCATTGTGTAATGCTACACAGCAGTAGCAGCACTGTGAACTAACAGCTATCTAAACCCAAATCCTCAACATAAATTTTTGATGGTGCACAGCTATGTTCTGTACTGAAACTAGGGATGCACTGAATCCAGGGTTCGGGATTCGGCCGGGATTCGGCCAGGATTCGGCCTTTCTCAGCAGGATTCGGCCGAATCTTTCTGCCCGGCCGTACCAAATCCAAATCCTAATTTGCATAACCAAATTAGGGACGGGGAGGGAAATCACATGACTTTTAGTCACAAAACTAGGAAGTTAAAATGTTTTCTCCCATCCCACCCCTAATTTGCATATGCAAATTAGGATTCGGTTCGGTATTCGGCCGAATCTTTCATGAAGGATTTGGGGGTTCGGCCGAATCCAAAATAGTGGATTCGGTGCATCCCTAACTAAAACACATAATATAAATGAATTTAGATATATTTCTTTTTAAAGATCTTCAACTATAATTAAGTGCAGGGAAGGATACATATATACTGATTTCAATTGCAACACCATTAAAATCTTTAAAATATACTGGAAAGTTACTAAGAATGTGATTTTCTTTTATTATTCAAAGAACTTAAAAATAAAAAAAATGACAAATCAGTTTCACGGTTTGTTTTGTTAATACAGTAGAACCCCCATTTTACGTTTTTCAGGGGACCAGAAAAGAATGGTGTAAAGTGCAGAAAAATGTTAAATCAGGAAAATGTATTGTGCATAATATATATATGTGGGACCGCAAAACAACAATGTAAAATGAGTGAAAACTTAAAACCAGGGGATGCAAAATGGGAGTTCTACTGTAGTTGGAATTTAAGTGCTGCCTTTAAATTAACTTTTAGGATGATGTAGGGAGATATTCTGAGACAATTTGCAGTTGGTTTTCATTATTTGTTTTTGAGGTATTTAGCTTTTTTATTCCCCAGTTTGCAATTTCAGCAATGTGGTTGTTAGAGTACAAATTACCCTAGCAAACATTCATCAATATGAATAAGTGACTGGAATATGAATAGAAGAGGCCTTGTATAAAAGATTAGTAATACAAAGTAGCAATAACAATAAAATATGCTTACAGAGCTTTTGTTTTTAAATGGGGTCAGTAACCCCCATGTGAAAGCTAGAAACCGCCGCAACAGTATGCCTTATAGCAGGGGTAGGGAACCTGCGGCTCTTCATCCTGCTTGCTGTGGCTCAGTCTTGCGGCTTTGCCTGTCAGGTCGTATTTACAGCCCTCGCACCTGCTGGTGGCTTCTTGAGTGTGCAACCGCGGTAAGCGGACTCAAGAAGCCACCAGCAGGTGCGAGGACTGTATAGACGTCCCAGGAGTGACCGGCAAGACTGAGCCACAGCAAGATGATTCATCATGGTCTTTACTGCGGTCACACACTCAAGACAAGAGAGAGACGATCAGCATGGAGCTTCAGAAACAGAATTTACATTAAACAGATGAGAACACTAGCATTTAATAGGGCTATTCAGTGTTTCATTTATTTCAGTGTAGCCCTGCATATACACAGTGCACTTCTGTTTGTTGTATTCTGTTTGTTGTATTCTGTTGTTGTAACAGTTAAAATTAAAAAAAGGTTAAAAAAGTTTATAAGCTGTGTTATGTTTTGCAGCTCCAGACTATTTTTCTTTAGTGGGAGAGGGGCAAAATGGCTCTTTTGATAGTAAAGGTTGCTGACTCCTGCCTTATAGTATGATGATATGGGATCAATTATGTGTGTTGCATCGATAAGAACTAATATTTGCATTTCACACTCTAATGTTCTTTCTTTGATCTCCTGCACTGAACAGCCTGAAAAAGATACGTTTCTAAAACTTAATTGGCTTTTGGCAGAGAGCTCAGAATATGTGGCAGGTGCACTTTGATACATTTGTAACAATTAAAGATAAGCAAAGAAACCACTGTAACAATTTCAGATAAGCAGGTCTCTTGGGGAAACCGAGACTTGCTGCTTAAAGGGCAATTCACCTTCATTAGCAAAACTGTAATAAAACATAAAAACCACAGAAATGTGATCAAACGCATAATAACCTGTAAAATGAACATGGTAATTAGGTGTGTGGCTACAAAATGGACATGGTCAATTTTTTATCTGCACAGCAAATCTTTTTGTCCCTATTTATATTTCCAAAATGTTGGGATGTATGCATTGTGAATTGCATAATTCCCTGAAGTTATCTATTGTTTTTGGTGCAGATATAATGACCTTTTAATTAAACCCTTTTGTTACAGACTCTATGAAAACTATAAAATGCACAGTATTATTTTCCCATTTGTGGATGGGTCGCTAAATATTTTTTTGGGTTTGTCAAACCTGTATTAACCACTTCTCTGCTGCATCTTGTAGAATCCATGGTGCTGAAAGAAGCAATAGCATGCTACCACAATAAATTGAGTTTCCAGCTCATTCAGTGCAGCTTGAACAATAAACAAAGGCACTGAAATGGTTAAATTTCGCAAAGAAACCATTATTTGCATTGCACAGATTTTTTTTTCTATTTTCTTACATTCACCCATTGGACTCTTGGAGCCATGTCAAAGTGAGATTGCAAAGACTGGCTTAGCAAGATTACTACATTTATATTGCTATGGAAAGCTTTTCATGTGATCTGAAATCTAGAAGTATAATCCATTGGACTACTAGTGCAATTCATTTAACATTTATCTGAGAGCTCCTTTCTCTTTGATCTGCTGCACTGAACAACCAGAAAAAGATACAATGTTTCTAACTTAATTGGCTCTTGGCAGAGAGCCCAGAATATGCAGCAGGTGCACGCATAGATACTTTTGTAACAATTTAAGATAAGCAAAGAAACAATTGAAACAATTTAAGATAAACAGATCTCTTGAGGAAACTGGGCAATTCACCTTCATTAGCAAAACTGTAATAACACATAAAGCCCACAGAAATGTGTTCAAACTTTCATAAACTACCAAATTTTGTAAAATGAACATGCTAATTAGGGGGTGTGGCCACAAAACAGGTGTGGTCAACATTTTTTCCACTGCACTCCGCACGCCAATTCTTTTTGTCCCTCTTTCTATTTCCAAAATTTTGGGAGGTATGATAAAAGCTGATGCTACAAGGCTGATTATTACATTCTGATGCTAATTGGCATTTAGTAATAATTTAAATTATTTATAAATCAGCCTTATATTGTGACATTATATTCTATGTGTACTGTATATTGTGAGTCGGTCCCTAAGCTCAGTAAGTGACAGCAGCACAGAGCATGTAGAATCAGCAGATAAGAAGATGGGAAGCTACTGGGGCATCTTTGGAGGCACAGATTTTCCCTGCTAAAGGGCTGTGATTGCCTTGGGCTGATGCAGAATTACATAGCATAATGTACAACATTTCTAGCCTACTTCTTTTGTTAGGCTTTAGTAGTCCTTTAAAGCTTTTTCTGCATGCACTGTTTTGATTGCAACAGAGGATAAAGCATCTTTCCTCTTTTCCATGGTCATTTGGGAATTGCTCGGAAATACTGAAGTAACATAGGCAGCTTCTGCCATAGATTGCATATTTCTCATTCATGTGTATAGGGATCAACTGCAAATGGAAGCAGAATTTTGACTGCTGTAGTTCTTCCTGAGATTACTTCTGTGGGTAAAATTCTATGTGAGCCACACTTTGCATATTGTTGTAATGGCTAGCCCATCCTGTTAAAAATAAAAACCAGCATACATTGTTGGATATGCCAGGTATAAATACAGGTATATTATCTGTTAATACTGAGTTCATGGAACCTGGATCGTCAGACCTTAAGGCTGCTAGACATCATTTAAACATTAAATAAACGCTCTGCTAACATCTTCTTATTACTCCCTTGAGGAGTTTCATGTATTAAAAACATTGCTTAAACTTTAAACTGCTATAGAATAATCAAGGGCTATTATGTGCTTTTTCATTATTGTATACAGTGAGTTTTGGGGCATGAGACTAAAATATTAAATATATATATATATATATATATATATATATATATATATATATATATATATATATATATATATATATATATATATATATATATATATATATATATATATTAAATATATGTTTTTGTATAAGATATAGCATGTAATATAATAACAGGTGCAAAGTTTCCATTAAAGGGGATCTTCACCTTTTGCAAAGCCTTACCAGAGTGCTAGAATCATTTGTTGCAAAGAGACTGTATAATAAAACTTTTCAGATAAATGATTAGTGCTTCCTTTTTATTTTCATCCTAGTAGAAACTGTTAAATGGAAATATACACCCAAAATACATAAGTCTAGACATATGCTATGCTGAATGCAAACAAAATAGCAGAAAAAATGTACCTTATGCAGAGGGGTTATTACACCTGCGATGTGTTACAGAAATCCTATTACAATGGAGATCTATGAATCTAAATTCAAAGACATAGCTCTTCCTTGTCATAGGATTGGGGCCCCCCTTATGTTCTCAGTTCCAAAGGTTCCAAAACAGTGAGGTTGTCCCTAACCTTGCTGCCCCCTGCGCAAACAAGGCATTGGACAAGGAGCCCATTATGATGAGCTCTTAGGGGTGACCAATCTCCCCTAAATGCCTTCCCACCGGCAGAATGGCATTCGATTCGGTTTTTCCGAAGTCGCCCGAAGTTTCCTTTTGAGGCAACTACGGAAAACTAAGCATTCCGGCGGCAAGGCATTTAGGGGAGATTAGTTGCCCGAAGAAAAGGTGATTTGTTACTGGGCGACTAATCTCCCCCAGTAGACTTGTGTGCCACCACCCTCAGAGCAGAGTGAATTAATGATTTTTAATGTGCATATTCATATTCAGCGGCACTGTACAATAAATGGTGTACACATTAAGATGTTAAAATATATGTACAATCACAATTAAATGATATTTGCCTTGGATTTTAATTTGGAATCTTGGATATTCTTGGAGCTAAAACAGGGTGCTTATGCAAAGCCCTAATAAATAAATCACTCAGTCAATGTTCATCAATTTGCGAATATAATAAAGCTAAATGCATACTGTTTTCTTCTTTCATCTGTTTTGGAATGTAGTACCTATAAATGCCTAATGCTACATATCCGCTCTAACGGCACTGGTTTTTATTCATTTTATCCAAATAATCCAATGATTTAAAAATTATTTTCTTTTTCTCTGTAATAATTAAGCAGCACCTTGCAGTTGATCCAAACTAAGATATAGTTAATCCTTATTGGAAGCAAAACCAGCCTATTGAGTTTATATAATATATTCATGTTTTTTGTTTGTTTTTTAGTATAGATACGGTATGAAAATTTGAATTACGAGAGATATGTTATCCAGAAATCTCGATTATTCTGGATAACAGGTCCCATACCTCTACTTATCATGTCTGCGGCAAGAGGATAAAGGGCAATAGGATTTCTCCTATTTGTTCTGACTTAAAATTCAAATAAGTAGATGTTTATAGGCCGGACACTGTTGCTTGCATAACTTTTTATTCCACTCATCAATTTTAACTGTAGCTAGGATGAGCAAGTTCACTGCCTACAGCACCAAATGAACAAAGAAGTATAGCTCCTGGGACGACTTTTGAGCCGTAAATCTTCAGGCTAATATCACTGCTGGCAATTTCTCTAAGCACCAAGAAAATCCATTAGTCATTACGATGATCACGGTTTAAAAATATATTGTGAGGTTATCTTCATACCCAAAACCACACATTTCACTTATCATTGAGTTATCAGTGACAATGGGTGGCATGGATGGTTTTAAGTATTTCTCTACTAGTATTAAAGGAGAAGGAAAGGCAAAAATTAAGTAAGCTTTATCAGAAAGGTCTAAAAAAAATACACCATTAAACCCTCAAAGTAATGTTGATGAGTCCTTTGTTAAAAGAAACACAACATTTCTTTCCTTCTATTGTACAAATGGGTTTCTGTATCAGACTTTGTTTTCGGCTTAAACCTCCAGAGCTAGGGTTTGAGCATGCTCAGCTTGCTCTTCTCTCCCTCCCTGCTGTAATCTTAGCCCAGAGCTATGAGTGAGCAGGGAGGAAGTGATGTCACACCAAGCTAATATGGCGGCTGCTATCCTAAACAAAGAGCTCCTAGAGCTGTTTACTCAGGTATGGTAAAGCTTTCTGCAGAAAAAATAAAGTGTTATAGCTTGCACTATTGTGGCTAATCTATTGGCAATAAACTTCTTTGGTAGCTTAAACCCCCACCCACTTGGGATATTTGCTATAAAGTCATAGAGCTACTGCCGGGGATTCACACTGCCATGCTTTCACATCTGCTCATGTAATTGACATTTCTGTAAATAAACAGGAAATGCATAAGCAATACCATTTGGCTTGTAGCAGTGGCCTGGCAAAAAAGGGGTCCAGACCATGGGGTCCACTAACAACATAGTTATAAAAAATCCCCCCAGCTGCTTGCCTACTATTGCGCACAAGGTCCGGGTAGGGAGGATGCCGTGAGGCAAGAGAATGGGCTGGCAGAGGGAGGGGGATGGAGAGTAGGCGTGTAGGGATTTATTTTGGGGGGAGGGGGGTCAGCACACACTATTTACGCCACTAGCCAGTAGTCTGCAGAAGAATACTGACTATAAATTTGTAGGTATTTTAGTTACAATACAGGGAAAATAAATGCTACATTATTAAACTTTTACTTACTGTTGATGAACAGGGCTCCCCTTTTCAACTTTCAGCTTTTACTGTATTTTTTATGTCACTAGATGATTTTATACTAGGATCTAAACAATGTTATCTGTAAGCTGTTCACTCTCGCTCAGAAATAAATGATTAATAATAAAGCAAATAATATAATTTTTGTGAAAGCTTATGAATAAATATAACCTTTTCCTGTGAAGCCACATATAGAAGAAAGACACTATATATATTTTAATTTGTTAACAAAACAAATATTTTTCTGATATCTGTTAAACTGAAATACTTTGAATTTATTTCTTTACACTTAAATATTTTATTAATGTTTAAACATAATTTGCCCTCGCTTATTAACTATTCATCTAGTCTATAATGACTATTAGCTGGCTTAGACAAGCCCAAGAGCATTATTTAACTAACTCACAATACTCTCCCCAGCCAAGCCTTTGAACTCTCCCTTTCAGGCAAAACGGTATTCTGGTTTTCATTAAATTTGTGCAGCCAAGGTAAAAACCTATTAGCAAATCTGCCATTTTCACAGACGACCCAAACCAGTAAATCCACATTAAATTAGGAATCTACCATTTTGTGAAAAGGTCTAGTCACCCAGCAGTTCATAGATATATTCTCTTGATTCTTCCCTCAGGCTACAAAATAATTGCCTGCAATACGCCAGGAAAATTTCCTATATTCTATTTATTGCAAAGCTGAGAGAGCAATAGTTTTTCCTCACTATAGCTCTCCAGCTTGACATTCAAACATTGTTCTGCAGAGTGTCATCAATATATCAAATATATCAAACTTCTGGTAAAGGATAAAAAATACCTGTATACCTTCATAGTAGGAAATCCACATTTTTGAATACTAATGTCTTCTGTGCCACAAAGTAACTCCCAAGTGTTTACTTTGTTCGAATTTGCTAATCATTCAAGGTCTCATGGGGCCCCCTATTTCTCCTGGGCCCCCCTGCAGTCAGAGTATCTGCTTCCTGTGTAGTTACACCCCTGTGCATAGGAGATACTCCTAGTTGTAACAACTTTCCCACTGTAATAAATGCTAGAGAAAGCATCTAAGTAATTTTTTTTAAAGTAATTTAACAGGGCTTTGTAAATTTTAGTATTTTGAAAATACTTGAGTAGACTAAGGTTGTATTTTATTTTATAAAGAGAGAGTTTGTTAAAATGATTATAGCATTTATTGCAAATCTGTGTTTTCAGAATAAAAAGAGTAAAAAGTTTAACATGGACTGGATGCAGATAAATGTACAAGGTTTCTCACTTTGCCCAAGCTGCATTGTTGGTTCTCTGGAGGCTGCCCCTGACTAAATACATGGGGAAATTTACTAAAGGGCGAATTTTTGCCTCGGAAAGGCTGCGCCACATTTTGCGGAATTTTGTCAGGCGTTAATTCGCAGCGCATAAGCTTATTCATCAAAATGCAAAGTTGCATCACGACAGACAAATGCTGACGAATTATCGCCAGCGAAAATTCATCATCACGGGCATTTCAAAGTGAACTTTCGCTAGCGTAACTTTTCCTAGTAAAATTCACACTTATGCTTAGGTCAATTTGAATAGGTCATATAAAGGTCTTTATCAGAGATGTTGGTGCAAATGCTTAAAGTGGCTACTTATTATTACACATGTCCAAGGAAGCAAAATAACGACAAAAGAGATCTAATGTCCTAGACATGAGCCCACCCTAAAACAAATGTAGAATGACCATCAAATGATTAAAAAAATTAAAAATATATTTAACAGTTACAACTTTCAAACATAATCCCACTTTAAAATATGAAAAAAATGCCAGCGTTTTGTATTTTTTTTAATGACTTTTCAGGACACAGGATATGATGTCACTGATTGTTGAGGATGTAGCTCCATCTTATCAGTTTTCACTAGCAAACTATCCTTTACGCCTTTTAGTAAATTGGCTATGTCCCTGCGAATCGTCCTTTTGGCTAATTTTCGCTAGCGATGGCAAATTTGCCCTTTAGTAAATTTGCCCCATGGTCTCTTTCTTATGTATACTTACTGTTAATACAAAGCAGAGGTACTGTAATACAAGAGCAGTGAGTGCATTCTCATAATACACCACACTGAAGCAACAATTCCCATAATCATTCTATTTGTGCATTCTATTAATGACTTTTTTCTCAATTTCTTTATTTTTCTCTTGCAGAGGATATTCAACTCGTTTGTATACACCGAGAAGATTTCAAACGGTGAAACTGAAGTTCAGCAAGTAAGTATCACTGTCCTTTTCAGTTGTATGTGGAAGATTCATCAGACATGGCCTTTGTAGTAAAATTAACATATTCATACTTATTTCAAAGAGGAAATGTTTTTGACACTTGAGCATTTTATGGTTTATCTTTTTTTTTTTTTTTTTTTTTGCCAAGGCTAGATTAAATGTTAAACTTTTGTATCTTCAGCTTATTCTAAAGACTGCAGCTAAAGAATTGGTTTAAGTGTGAATACTGATTTTCCTGCAGACTTTGTTTAAAGTTTGCTCCCCTCAGTTAGGCCTCCTAATCTGAGCCTGTAATATAAATCCAGTGAGATCACCCAGAGTCCACATGACCATCTTTCAGTACTGCAGCAGCAGGATTTTTGTGTTTACTGACCAGATGTTGTATGGATAACTTCTTGTGCAAAAGATTAAACAGAGTTATATTTGATATGATGTCTATGTAAATGTAACATTGCGTCTTAAAAAGGTGTAATCATGATTTTTGTAAAGACTGAAGGGGGCAAGCCAGTAAAGCAGCTTGTTCTTTAAAATCTACAAGTAAAAGTACAAGTTTTGCTTAAAAGGATTCTGTCATGATATTAAGTGTTTATTTTACTTAAAAAAAAAAAAAAAAATATATATATATATATATATATATTTATTTATATTAATATTTTTTTATTATATAATAAATAGTAATATAATTTTGAAAAAAAAAATACTTCTGTAAAAAGTTATCACTTCTAATAAAACAGCAATCTTTACTTGGCAGTGATTTCAGGCTTAAAGGACCAGTAACATAAAAAAAAAATTTGTTTCTACTTAACGAAAAAAAAACCCACCAAGGCAGTTTTAACTTTAAATTCGCAAAGTCTTTATTAAGATATTACTTACCGATTCTCTGCTTGCGCTCCTCTTCAGAAACTGCGACAGGGCGGCAATCCATGGTGCGTAGCTTGATTTCTCCTCCCCGGCTATCTCCTATAGAAGGAAGGGAGGGGAAATCAAGCGCTGCACTATGGATCGTCACCCTGTCGCCGTTTCTGAAGAGGAGTGCAAGCAAAGAATTGGTAAGTAATTTCTTAATAAAAACTTATCTAATTAAAAGTTAAAACTGTCTTGGTGTTTTTTTTCCCATTAAGTAGAAACTAATTCTATTTTAGTCAATAGAGTTAGTGCTAAACATTATTTTGCCTATTGCATTGATCACAGGTATAACACTTTGGAGACCCCTGGCCTATTTCTATGATTATGAAGCATAGCTACTGTATAAGGCTTTCGGAGCATATGACAACCCTCGGCCATAAATTGCTTTGTTGAAGCCCCCTCCCCGTAACTTTCTAGCGAATGCCATGTTTCAGGCCAAAAACACTCCGATGTATATATTCTATCTGTAGTCTGCCTGTCATCATGTGGATTCTGTTAAATGAAATGATAGGCTGCATGGTCAGGTTGGAGCAGACTGAAAATTACATATAGTGAATATCTGGTTATCTATAATACTGAGGCACAGATATGGAGAAAGATAGGAGTGTGTTTATACAGAGCTTATTATCTCCAGGTTATGATTAGGTCAGAGGGTAGTAGAGATTAAAAAAAAAAAAAAACAGTGGCCTTATGCGCAAGCCGCCGACCACCATTAAACAGGAAGTGCCATTGCTGCAGACCGGAAGTGACATCATGAAAGTTTTCTAACATTTTAAAATGAGTAAATTATAGACAATATAAAATAAGAAATATAGATCAGACCCGTGACCCACATCTATACCTGCACCCGGAAATCCTACCCTCATCCCACAGGGTACCTGCATTTTTTGCGGGTAACGGGGTACCCGGCCTGCAGCAGGTCTCTAGTTCAAGTGGCATATAGTGCATTTTGCCAAGAGCATTTTTTAACCAAACATGTAGTGTCAGAACATCGAAAACCATCCTCCAGCCCATGTAGAATGGCTTGTTAGGTGATTCTAGCTGTCAAAACACAATTAAACCATTTTAATTTACATTTTAAAATATTTATTTTATCACTAAACATAGTTTACATGAAGTGTACAGAATCATGGAAATAAAGGTAATTGTCTTAGCTGGCCCAGGGTACTAAGCATAGTTCTTATAATTACACTTTTTTTGTTGTTGATACATTCCTGGCATATCGTTCTGGAGTGCAGCCAAAACCCCTTTGGGGGAAGTGTTTGTAATTAAGTTATAATCCTTTCATCCCTCTTCCCATATACTCCATATGTTTGTTTCACTAGCAGACTATAAGCAGCAATTTATTGATTAAAACCACAAGGATAGTGTGGTTCACTATCCCACACGCTATCCAGAGCTTAATACTTGTATTTCATTTAAAAATATAACATTGGAGAGATTCCTAATGCATTTGTTTTTTCGAAAAGAGCATCGATAGATTAGTTTCTTTAAAGTAAGTGTCCATGTCATTAACTAGAAGTACAGAAACCTTTGCACCTAGTTATAGAATTTAAAAACTGTATGTCAGGAAACCCATCTAGTCTGTCTTCCATATAGATCGGCCATTCGTAAACCTTTGAAGCTAATTGAACAGGGCAATCAATGTTTTAGCTACATTGGAGTTACACTTTTGTGGTTAGACTTTGATTTTTTTTTTAAAATGGCATTGTCAAACATAAGTTGGTTTTGAAATACACACAACCAACCATTTGTTAAATGTGCAGTTAACTTTTGCTTTAACTGGTCCTGCGTACTTTAATTAATTTATATTCTGGGGCTGTTGATCTGTCAGCAGAACTTCAGATATAGCAAATGGCCCTGTTAAATGTTTGAGGTTGACTGACTGTTCGTTTTAAGGGTCAGAAACACCCCCCAGTATAATTATGTGCCAATAACTTTATTTTGTACGAAGATCTCTGATCCAGTCCAGTGTTTATTTAGGTTTCAGTAAACACAGTATACTCAATCCTTTGCTAAGGTAGGGGAGGTGAGCCACCTTCATTCTATTGCTGTTCTCACAAGAAGGTTCAGAGTAACTTTTTTGTGCTGGCCCCAATGCAGCATTTCCTGAGCAGTGCATGTCAGGAAGGAAGTGCAACCTGCAGATAACCCCCCCATCAGTGTCATTATTAACACTGCCATCTGACTGGATCCTAGCCAGGTGCATCTAAAGGCCCCCATGCATGGGTCGATAAAAACTGCAGACAGACCGAGTCGGCAGCTTATTGGCCTGTGTGTGGGGCCATCCGACGGGCGTCCCTGATCGATATCTGGCAGAAAGTCGGGCAGGATAAAAAAAAATCCCATCGGAAAGCGGCCGCATCTGTTCGTTGATGTGGTCCCACCATCCGTCCGCCCGTATTGCCTCCATTCTGATCAGATTTTTGGGCACTATGGCCCACGACTGGATCAGCCGATATTACCCACCTCAATGTGGGCATATCGGGGAGAGATCCGGTGGTTTGGAGACATCGCCAAATGAGCGGATCTCCCAGTGTATGGCCACCTTTAGAGTTTGTAGAATTCAGATTTATTTAAACCCCAGGGCACATGCAGTTTATTGTAGTAGATATGTGTGCAGGGATTATGTAAGTGGGTACTTCTTGATGACATCCAGAATATGTGGTACCAATAAAACCTCATATATATGGAAACTGGAAACCTTAATTCCTTTAATTTTCAGTTGGGATTGAAAGCAACCAATGCAGTTTTGCGCAGGCAAGCACTGATGCAGTTTCCATTTACTGTGAAGTTCACTTCAGTTGACAGCTGCAAAATGCTGGGGTGTCAAAACTCTCTTGATCTGTGTGCCATTGCCTTTGCTGAATACCATTTCTGATTAGTTTCTTGTCTCTCCATTATCAAGCTGCATTTATATGTTATAGCTGCAGAGGGTACTACACGTTCGCATGAGACTAATTCTAGGGCTACAAATTAAGGGCCTATTTATATGAAGCCTCAAATTTTACTTGTTGAGTTTTAAAGGGGGGAAAACAATCTTGAGAATTTTCGAGATTAATTATGCTCCAAATCCGAAAATACTCCAGCTAAAAATCATTGAATTCTTGTAGAAGTCAATGGCAGATTGTCCCTTTAACTATTGAAACATGTTTTTTACCTTCAGGATTTTCGATTTCTTGCTGTTAGTGCTGGTTAAAGGGATACTGTCATGGCAATTTTTTCTCTCAAAACGCATCAGTTAATAGTGCTGCTCCAGCAGAATTCTGCATTGAAATCCGTTTCTCAAAAAAATAAACTTTTTTTTTAATATATTTAATTTTGAAATCTGACATGGGGCTAGACATATTGTCAGTTTCCCAGCTGCCCCCAGTCATGTGACTTGTGCTCTGATAAACATCAGCCCGTCATTACTGCTGTACTGCAAGTTGGAGTGATAGCAGCAGAACAATGGGAAGGTAACCAGATAACGGCTCCCTAGCACAGGATAGCTGCCTGGTAGATAAAAGAACAGCACTCAATAGTAAAATCCCAAATTACATTAAGTAGGAGAAACAACAGCCTGCCAGAAAGCAGTTCCATCCTAAAGTGCTGGCTCTTTCTAAAAGCACACAACCAGGCAAAATAACCTGAGATGGCTGCATACACACCAATATTACAACTTAAAAAATACACTTGCTGGTTCAGGAATGAACTTTTATACTGTAGAGTGAATTATTTGCAGTATAAACAGTGTACTTTAGAAATAAAAACGACATAAAAAATCATGACAGAATCCATTTAATGTTCGATAATCCAAATTATTCGAGTTTTTTGTTGAAAAACTTGTGTTTTCGGAGCACCAATTTAAAATTCAAATTGGTGCTCGATTTTATTGCAGTGTTTTTTGCAACTATATTTATATTTTTTGAGAAAAGTTATTGGTAAATTAAGGGTATTCGTGTTTGAGAGTGAAAAAGATTTGAGTTTTAGTAAATAACCCCGTAAACGTTTTTAGCACTTTTTTGTAGTCCCCCAAAATAGCCCCTTAGACTTAAATGTAAAATAACCTTGTGACAGCACGTGGAAGCAATAGTTACAATTGCTTGACTTGTACTGTACGTTTACAAAAGAAATTGTGTTAAATATACTGTGTATGTTTAGTGTCAATAATGTTCCTTTTAGGAGTGTTGTGTGTAACCAGCTTTAATAATTCTTGAATCTGTCACATTAAAAATGAAAGATTGCAACAATCACCACAAAATTCCTATCTGGTGTTATCATACAAGAGTTATTGACTGTACATTAAGACTACATTTCTAGGAATGCACGCACGTTTAAACTTAACAGCTGATCAGTATACACATGTCCGTCTCTGATGCTCAACCATTGCATTGATAGTTGAGTTACAACATGACGTGTTTAATGTGGGATCTTTGGATTAACACCTATCTTTTGTGGAAAACCACAGTAACCTTCAGATGGCATATTATTTCAATCTGAAAATGTCACTGTGGTTAGGCAACTCATATGCACAAACACCCTGAAATAAAATATCCATATGATTAGCTATTATTTTTTTTTTCATTATTTGTGATTTTTGAGTTATTTAGCTTTTTATTCAGCAGCTCTACAGTTTGCAGTTTCAGCAATATGGTTACTATGGTCCAGATTACCCTAGCGACACTGCATTTGTTTGAATAAGAAACTGGAATATGAATATGACAGGCCTGAATAGAAAGATGAGTAATAAAAATTAGCAATAACAATACATGTGTAGCCTTACAGAGCATTTGCTTTTTAGAAGGGGTCGAAAGCTGCAAAGTGTCAAAAGAAAAAGGCAAATAACTATAAAACTATAAAAAAATAAATAATGACGATCAATTGAAAAAGTTGCTTGGAATTGGCCATTCTACAACATACTAAAAGTTACCTTAAAAAAAAAAAAAATAATAGGTGCTCGTGATCTGATGGACATAAAGTTGTAGGTGGATACTTTTGTCTATATAGTGTGTCCGCATACTTTTGGTCACATGCAGGATAAATAAGTCTATTCTGTACTTGAAATATATTATTCTCAAAGACTAATTAAAGATAATTAAATGTGTAGCTTTGTTCCAGAAATGTTTTCATTTAGCAATCTGGTTCCTTAGAGACCCTTCATTGAGTTGTAGATTTTGATTGAAGCCATTGGGAGAATGCATCTTGTTTAGCCATTTCTCATTCCTAGGAGTAAAGTGTGCTGAAGTGTTCTGCTAGAAATACTCAAGAATTACATTTGTCATTATGCTCTCAACATCCCAGCTGGGGGTTCTTAATTAGGGAAATTGGATTATTATTTGGAGACAGGGGAGGCTTTGTCTCTTTACATTGAATAAAGGGTACAAGTAGGCTTTAAGTATGCAAATTTAAAAGTGCATTCAGAGGCTAACCTGACAGAGTATATTAATGTGATGGCCACTAATATGTTATAATTGTTCTATGAAGTTTGGAATGTGACAACTACACTAAAGGTGGCCATAGACTTAAAGATCCGCTCGTTTGGCGACATCGCCAAACGAGCGGATCTTTCCCTGATATGCCACTAAACTGCGTGGCTATAACGGGGGTAATTCGAGCGTTCGGCCGTATGGCCGAATGATCGAATTACGATGCTCCAAGCGGCTCCGACGGGTTGGTCGGGTAAAAATCCAACCTTCCCGATCGATATCGTGGCCAGATATCGATCGGGAAGACCCGTCGGAAGCCCCCATACACGGGCAGATAAGCTGTCAAATCGGTCCAAACGACCGATATCTGCAGCTTTATCTGCCCGTGTATGGCCACCTTTACCCTGTGTGTTATCCATGTTTACTGCAGACATATCTGCATAGAGTGTAAGATTGATTGTCTTGGTCTGACTGCATTGTGCTAATTAATTTAAAAGGGACAGCATAATCACATAAAAAAAGCATTTGCTTTAACTCATATAAAGTATATGTTTGATGGTTGAAAGTAGCACTTGCAACAGAAATTAAAAAAGTAGAACTTGCAACAGAAATTAAAAAAGTCCATTTCTGTTTGCATATTTCTGGTGCTGTGAATGTATCTTATTCTCATTTAAAGGGATTAAGTCAGACTGAGTAGTTCTAAAGGAGAGTCCAAAGTCTGGTATTAGCAGTCTAACCTCCCCATATGTAATAAAAAGCACTACATTTGCCCAGGTGCAGTAACCCATGACAACCTGAAACTTGAACAGGTTTCTAGTGAATACTACCTATTATTGGTTGCTATAGGTTACCGCACCTGGGCAAGCTTAATGTCTCTCCTTGCACTCTAAAGAAGTAGACCCCCTTTAAAAAAATAGCATTCCCTTTGATGTCTCGTATTACAAACTGATTGTCTATTGATTTTTGTTTTCCTATTGAAAAAGTTGGGAATCTGTGTTAAATGTAAATAAAAACAACCTTAGATGATTAGCAAATCATTTAAACCATTTATTTAATTACAAATTTTACAAAGTCAACACATCCAATGTTGAAACTGAGAAATGTTCTTGTTTTCTGCAAAATATAAACTCTCTTTTTATTTGATTCCAGCACCACATTTAAAAAAAAGTTGTGTCAGGGGCAAGAAAAGACTGGAAAATGTGTCTAATGCTAAAAAGAGAGCATTACAGAGAGACTGGGTGTCTCAGAAGTAAAGAGGGGTACCCACTATGTAAAACACTGCACAGGCAGATGACAACAATTTAAGAATATTATTCCTTCATGTAAATTTGCAAAAAATTTGGGGTTCCACAGTACATAATAGCATTAAAAGATTTAGACAATGAGGGGAATTCTTTGTACACAAGACCAAAACTAGCATTGGATTGCTGTGCTCTTCAGACCCTCAGACAGCACACAGACACAATTCTATAGTGAATATCATTGCAGGGATTCAGGAATACTTTCAAAAACCATTAACTGTGAACATAAATATCCATGCAAAGATGAATGGGTCCTATCGCATTTAAAATGAACTGAGGTGAAGTGGAAAACTGTGATCTGTCAAATTAAAATTTGAAATTCTTCTTGGAAATCATGGATGTTGTATCCTCCAGGCTAAAGGTGGGATGTATCATCCTGCCTGTTATCAGGACAACATTTAAAAGCCAGCATGGTATGGGGGTGCATTAGTGTGCATGGCATTGGTAACTTGCACATCTGAGAAGGCACCATTAATGCTGAATGAATATATATATATAGGTTTTAGTGGAATTTATGCTGCCATATGCTATCCAGACACTGTCTTTTTTCAGGGAAGGCCTTGCTCATTCCAAACCATATTCTGCACATATTAAATCAGCATGGCTTCACAGCCTGCAAATCTGTCATCCATTGACATTTGTCGAAATTAATAACATTTCAATATTTTCACTTCAATATAGGGTTTAAAGTAAAATCACTGGGCAGTGCTAAAATCACTTACCTGATACCCTGATCCACCTATTCGCTAAAAATCACACTGCCTTGGAGTATTTCTGTAGACAGGCCCGAGCCTAGGGGCGCATCCCGCCTAGCCACTTCATGGGGAGCTGTGCACCCCCAGTTCGCCGGTGCTTGTGCTCATGCATGCTCGCGGGCAGGGGAGGGGGGTAGTGAGGGTGGGCACTAGGTGACTGGTTGATTGGACTGTGTGGCCTAAGTGCGCCCGCCACAGAAATCCAGCCCTGTCTGTAGAATCTCTTAGTCGTCATCTACTTCAGCTTCTTCTATTTTCTCTTTGTTCCAGTGATATTTATACATTGTTTTCTCTCTCTTAGCTGGCAAAGAAGATCCGTGAAAAATTTAACCGATATTTAGATGTGGTGACACGCAACAAACAGGTTGTAGAAGCATCTTACACTGCTCACCTGACATCTCCATTGACGGCCATCCAGGACTGTTGCACTATTCCAGCTTCAATGATGGAGTAAGCTACAATGCTATTTACACTGCAAAGATCCATAGACATAACCTTAACAAAATAAGCATTGCACTGCGGCCATATTATATGTCTTATAGTATAAAGTTGTTGACTCTTAAATTGGCAAGAGACCTGTGGACGGGTATACATTCAATCTGGAAGCTGTGTGGCAAGATGGTTTTAGATAGACTTATATAGCTCACATACAAAAGGGTTGAATCACATAGTATTGGTACTTATGTCACCTAGCTTTAGTAAACATACTATTGCTTCACAACAGATCCCTGATTTCGTTATTTGATTTAGGATTCAGACAAATCTAATCTCTGTGTGTAAGAATCAGATTTGGCTAAATCAGTGGTCCCCAACCTTTTTTACTTAAGAGCCACATTTAAATGTAAAAACAGAGTTGGAGAGCAACACAAGCATGGAAAAATCCATGGGGATGTCAAATAAGGGCTGTAATTGGCTGTTTAGTAGCCCCTATGTGGACTGGTAGCCTAGAGGAGTATTTGTTTGGCAGTACACCTGGTTTTTATACAACCAAAACTTGCCTCCAAGCCAGAAATTCAAAAATAAGCACCTGCTTTGATATCACTGGGAGCAACATTCAAGGGGTTGGTGAGCAACATGTTGGGGACGACTGGGCTAAATCATTAGTTACTCACTTACTGGTTCTGAGCCTTAATACCAGCTTACATAGCAGAAATATAAGGAGAATGTTATTTACAGATAATGAAATGTTATTGATTGTGCTAAAGCGTGAATGTATAAATTCGATTTCCGATTTGGTTCAGTATTTTGCTATATCTTCTATGGAGGATCTATAGTCATTTGAAATTGTGTGCATCCCTAAAAGCATTTCAATGGAATAAGGTATTGCACTCTGGGTAAATATCTGCTAATATTGAAAGATAGTTTGTAAAATGTGTATTTACAAGGAAAGCTCAATTCATTGTTCCCATTTATTAGGGTATACCCCTTTGAATTTAATATCGGAATTCTCCCACACTGGTGCTCCTCTACACCATGTTTCTTAAGGAAAAAATTTTTTTTTTCAAAATAATTTTTTTTTATTGGTTTCACACAATTCACAGTACAGAATGAAAGGCATAATAAAAGCAACAGATCACAGCGGTACATAAGATGACATAGTAGCGTGTCTACAGTCAGACCATTTTACGAGCTACTTTAGGAAAAATTTAATTTAAGGCGGATCACCCCTTTAATATCCCACACGCACCAGAAACATTACTATTGCATGGATAAAAATGCCTTATGTGACACTTAATACTAAAAAGTGACTGAACAGTAACACCAAAAAATTAAACTGTTTTGAAGTAATGAGAATATAAAGTACTGTTGCGGTGCACTGGTACAACAAGTGTATTTACTTCAGGTACTCTGCAATAGTTAATATAAACAAGCTGCTGTGTAGCCATTGGGGCAGCCATTCAAAGCAGAAAAAGGAGAAAAGGCACAGAATACACAGCAGATAACAGATAAACTCTGTAGTATACAATGGGTTTCTTCAGAATGTATCTGCTATCTACTGTGTATCCTGTGCTTGATTGGCTGCCCCCATGGCTATAAAGCAGTTTGTTTATATCAACTATAATAGTCTTTCTGAAGCAAACACACCCATTTAACCTGGACAGGGCAGCACTACATTATATTGGCATTCCATTAAAACACTTTTATTTTGGTGTTACTGTTCCCTTTAAACGTGCTTTGGCTTTAAACAATCATTGCCTTATACTAATTGCAAAGTTAGCTCCTTTGTTGTTTTTGTTTTCTTATAAATGTAAGAAATAAGAATCTTAAAATGCTAATGTTTAAGTGAACCTGCAATTTACACTGAATTTAGGCCACATCAAAAATAGTCCAAGCCAAAGTTAGCACTAGCTTGATGTAAGATTCAAAGCATCGGCAATTTTATTTTATCTTCTACATTGCTGATCTCCTGCTTGTAAATCCTGTTGAAGGAGAATAAAAATGACTGTGGCCTGATGGGAATTTAATGTCTGAAGTTCAAAGCAGTCTGCACATCAGAGCAGATGTCAATCAAACGAACATCTTGCAAGCCATGCAGGGAGCGGATTTCTCTGTGGGGAGGAGATCAAAGTGGGAGTCACTGCACTGTTTTCTCCCTTGGGATGCAGTTTCGATCAGTTCTTCATTAAAGTGAATCCAGAAGGCACTTTTCCCCTCTTCTATTTCTCCCCCACTTTTTCCTTCCTTAATGTAACTTCCCTTGAAAATGAATTTCAGGCGGCTTTTTGATCTGATGAAAGTAAGCGAGGAAACCAATTACGGTTAAATAAATGTGTTTTTCTCCCCATTGAAGGCAACCTTGTGTTGCTTTTCAAGGGATACATTTGACTGTTGTCATTCCTGTCATTGTGTGTGCATGCACACTGCATCAGCAGAAGTGCTCATCCACCCAACTGCCATTATTTTAACTCTTTGGGAAAGGAGCTTGCCTCTCTCATGCCTTTTAGAAGTAGTTACTTTTTATTGTAGGATGACTTGTGGGGCTTACCTTGTTACAGGTGCTGTTCTGTCTGGCACAGAATTCATTAAAGGAACAGTCCAGTGTAAAAAAAAAACTGTATAAATAGATAGGCTGTGCAAAATAAAAAATGTTAGTATAGTTAGCCAAAAATGTAATCTATAAGGGTGGAGTGACTGGATGTCTAACATAACAGAACTGCCTGCTTTTCAGCTTTGTAACTCTGAGTTAGTCAGTGACTTGAAGGAGGGCCACATGGTACATAACTGTTCAGTGAGTTTGCAATTGATCCATAGCTTTCAGCTCAGATTCAAAAGCAACAGTTATGACCCATGTGGCCTCCCCTCAAGTTACTGATTGGTTACTGCCTGGTAACCAATCAATGGAAACCAAGAGAGCTGCAAAGCAGGACGTTGTGTTCTGGCTATTATGTTACACATCCAGTCACTTCAGCCTTTATACATTACATTTTTGGCTAACTAACTATATTAGAAACATTTTTTATTTTGCACAGCCTATTTATCCAGTTTTTATACTTTCTACTGGATTAAACACAAGTAGTTGCCCAATATTGTTTAGGCAAATTGCAATGGGAGTTTGTTGTCCTACATTTACATATTGGTTCTTAATGGTGATGAACATACAAAAAAAAAAATACAATATTTGTACATTTACATTTTATTGTTGCATGGAAATAGTAAGATTACATTTATTTTATTTCAGATTTGATGGGAATTTTAATACAAATGTGTCCAAAACTATTAGCTGCGACAGACTTTCTACTACTGTAAACAGTCGAGCATTTAATCCAGGGCGAGATTTAAACTCAGGTTGGTAACATACCATAATTGGTCATTTAATTTCAACGTGTATTTGTTTTGCTTTTACATTATATTGTGCAAAAGTGTATTTATACTCCCATGCCTCAGGCAACAGCTGCAGTAAACCAGGCTGCTAGAAAGAAAAGAAAAATTGTGTACACCGATCCAAGTGGCAATCTCAGTTATAAAGGCTAACCAAAGTGCTGCTGCATATGGGAATGGAAAGAGGCCTAAAGGGGTACTATAGGAAAAAATGAATCTTTAGTATAAATGATCATTTATAATGACTGACTTATTAAAGGTGTTGTTCACCTTTACATGAACTTTTAGTATGATGTAGAGCAGCCGTGCCCATACTTTACTAATGTAAGGTCTATTTTTAGTGATGCTCTCCCATTTTGATCTACATCCATAATCGCATTGTTAGCATTTTGTATTGCTTAAATGTTACATTGATTCATGGGTAAAGTTATACGTATTACTATATTTAAGAATGTTATTTATTATGTATTATTATTGTATTATTATTATAATAACAATATTCATTATTTATTATTAACTATTCCTTATGTAACCATAACAGAATAAATACCTGAATTAAACAGAAGGGTGATTTAGACAAGCTGTAGATCTCAAGACTAGACAGTGACTGGAGATCTACTGATCACCAGCTAAAGGTCTACTGGTAGATCCCGATCTACCTTTTGGGCACCCCTGATGTATAGAGTGATATTCTGAGACAATTTGCAATTGGTTTTCATGTTTTATTATTTGTGGTTTTTTGGTTATTTAGCTTTTTATTCAGCAGCTCTCCAGTTTGCAATTTTAGCAGTCTGGTTGCTAGGGTTCAAATTACCCTGGCAACCATGAATCAATACGATTAAGAGACTGGAATATGAATAATAGGAGAGGGCCTGAATAGAAAGATGAGTAATAACAAGTAACAATAACATTTAATGTGTAGCCTTATAGATCGTTTGTTTTAGATGGTGCCAGTGACCCCCATTTGAAAGCTGGAAAGAGTCAGAATAAGAAGGCAAATAATTAAAAACCTATAAAAAATAAATAATGAAGACCAATGGAAAAGTTGCTTAGAATAAGCCGTTCTATAACATACTAAAAGTTAACTTAAAAACTGAACCACCCCTTTAAAGAATCTTGACAGATTGTCATAAACATACAGTATATCTGTAATTACCTCTGTGAAGCTACATTTTTGCACAGAACTTGGACAAGGTGCCTTTTATTAATTTAAGGGATGCACCGAATCCAGGAATCGGTTCAAGATTCGACAAAGATTCAGCCTTTTTTGATAGGATTTGTATTTAGCAATATTCAGGTGCCTCCAAATCAAAAAAATGACATTACATTTTATTACACAAACAAGGAAGTAAAGAATTCTTTTAACTGTGCACTGTGCGCATGGTTGTCTTTCCTCCTCGTTTCCCTAATGTATATATGCAAATTAGGGTTTGGATTCAGTTTGGTATTCGGCCAAAGCTTTCACAATGGTTTCAGGGTTAGTCAAATCCTAAAAGTGGATTGGTGCATCTCTAATTGATTGACATTAGAAGTGTTGACAGGTGGATGTTATCACTTTGACCACCACTGTTGTCTGTCAGATGGCATGGGTCCTCAAACAGCCATGTCCCATAGACCTTCCGGTTATAATATGCTTAGTTTAAAAGATCAGGGTCCACTTTGCTCCTTTTCAAGCACTAGCACTGGGAGCTGGGCAGAACAGTGTTTTTTATTCAATACACGTACAATATTAGTAAGTATAAGTATTCTCATATTTTAGTAATACTTGCCCTTTTAAGTGTTCTTGATGGAATGTTCAAAGTAGAAGGAAAATGTTAATTTACATTTTTGTGTTCCCTATACTGTGATTGCTAAAAGCCGTTACTAGCTCCCTGTTTACATTCATGAGGGGCGCAGCTCCAGGCACTTACAGATTGTTTAGAAATAATCTGTAGGATTCAAAGTTCATGGTTTCAGTTCATCTTTCAGTGTGTTAGAAACTGACCCCATCAGTGAAGTAAACACTTGGTTACTATAAATACACTTGATTGATGGTGTTTAGAATGAGGCTGTAATAAAGGAGGGGAGAATAATAATATAGATGTTAATAGGTCAGATAAAGCCTCAAGAGCTTGACATGCACCCATCAGAAAATGTCTGGCAGAACTTTTGCAAATTATCATGTGGTTCTTATTTAAAGGGCAAGTCAATCCCAAAATAAAAAAAATGCCTAATAAAAAAAACATCATTCTAAGTAACTTTCCAAGTTAAGGTGGCCATACACGGGCCGATAAAAGCTGCCGACAGACTGTGTCGGCAGCTTATTGGCCCGTGTATGGGGCCCCCCGACGGGCTTCACCGATCGAGATCTGGCCGAAAGTCGGCCAGATCTCGATCTGATGGGACAAAAAATCCCGTCGGATCGCGGCCGCATCTATTCGTTGATGCGGCCCCGTGATCCGACCGCCCATTGCTATTCGTTAAAATGCCTCAAGGTGGGCATATCAGGGAGAGATCCGCTTGTTTGACGTCATCGCCAAACGAGCGGATCTCTCAGTGTATGGGCACCTTAACTCCTTTTTCAGATGTTGCAAAAGTTTTAAGTTCCTCAGAGAAACTAACCTAGTTAGGGTGAGATGTGTTTAAAAAGCCCTTCACATGCAAGACATGCAGTGTAACAGAAGGTATTTACATGCCTCATGTGTAGACACATAGTACTGCCTTAATACCGAAATTATTCTTTATGCCCATGTGAAGACAGGTCTGTTAATCAGCCACCTTGTATTACATTGTATCAACAGTCTGGGCCATCAGGTCAGAGACTAGAAATGGACAAACATTGCTTTCAATAGCAATACATACCGTATACCAATAACTTTGTAATGTATATTACAGAGTTGCTTACAATTATGTTTTCTTTTATTGGACAAATTTTTATTTTGAGTTTGATTTGCCCTTTAAAGGGCAAGTAAAGTCTAAAATAGAATAATGTTAGAAATGCTGTATTATGTATACTAAATATAAACATGAACTTACTGCACCAGCAGCCTAATAAAACAAATGATTTATGCTTTCAAAGTTGGCGCAGGGGGCTGTCATCTTGTAACTTTGTTAGACATTTCAGCAATATCAAGACTCGCACATGCTCAGTGTGGTCTGGGCTTCAGTTGGGAGGTTAAGCTTAGGGATCGTCATAAATTATCAAAACAGCACATGTCAAATAATATCTGCCATAGAAGCCAATACAGCAAGACTGATTAATAATCATAATATAGAGACTGCACTGAGTCTCTGGATACAAATCTCTACAGGGAATCCAACAATGCTGCTCGAGTTCTGGGAAGTAAGGTGGGGATTTGAAAGTATGATTGTTTCCCTGCACCGCAGTTGGGGACCATCTGACAATTCCTATCAACAGCAGTAAAAGAAGGGGGAATTGCACTGCATACAGTCAGGTTTATGATAAAAACTGTAGACATCTTTTAATTTAAGTATATTGGAGATAGATTTCTTTTTCATTAAAGAAAGTAAAAATGGGATTTTATATTTTTACCTTTACATGCCCTTTAAAGTCAAATTCTGGATTTAAGATCTCTCTAACTTAGGGTTGCCACCTGGCCAGTATTTTACCTGCCTGGCCGGAAAAAAATGATGGCTGATCCCAATTTTATTATTAGGGAAAAAAGATAAATATATAGGAAGGCCGGTATTTTTTCCAGAAAATTTAACTGCCTTGTTAGAGATGTACATGCTATGATTGTACCATGTTAAAACCATTCACCATTCATACAGTCAATATTTTTGCTGGAGATTACATAACTGTGTACAGCAAATTTACAGTGTTAAAGCTGTACGGGGCTTTGTTTAAAAAAAAAAAAAATGGAAAATGTATGGCAACCATACATCTGGACAGTCTCACAGACAGCATTTATTTAGTCCACAGATTAACCCAGTATTAAATAAAATGAAATATTCAAAAGATATTTTGAAATCATGCAAAATTATACAGGTTTTCGTTCTCATATTTTTTCCTCTGTGTTGTTAGTGCTAGCTGACAATCTGAAATCCAACCCTGGAATCAAATGGCAGTATTTCAGCTCAGAAGAAGGTATTTTCACAGTTTTCCCTGCACACAAGTTCCGATGTAAAAGCAGCTATGAGCATCGCAGCAGGTATACAGCATTAGTACTAATGAGAATGTTTTGGATTTACCAGGTCATTTTAAGTGATTTCATGTGGTTTCTTATTGCTTAAATGTAACTATCCTGAAATATATTGGTTTTTTTTTTGCAGGGTAAATTAAGACAAACAATATTAAAAAGAAAGAATAAAGGTCATTTGCAGGAGACCACACATCATTAAACTTGCTACATTTTTATGTACTATAAAGCAAAATAACTAAATTTACCTTTTATAAATACTAAACTGAGTAAACAATGCTGTGATTCTAAGGCTAGGACAAGGTGATTGTGGATCTCGTTCTGCCGAGAATCCACTCCTTTGCTCCTACTCTGCCTGCACCCAGAAACATTGTCTCCACTCGGATACAGGCAGATCCGGTGGAATTTGGTCTGAAACTCAACATTTTGCCTTTCACACCGAAATCTGCCCTCTCTTAAAGGGATACTGTCATGGGAAAAACATTTTGTCAAAATGAATCAGTTAATAGTGCTGCTCCAGCAGAATTCTGCACTGAAATCCATTTCTCAAAAGAGCAAACAGATTTTTTTATATTCAATTTTGAAATCTCACATGGGGCTAGACATTTTGTCAATTTCCCAGCTGCCCCTGGTCATGTGACTTGTGCCTTCACTTTAGGAGAGAAATGCTTTTTGGCAGGCTGCTGTTTTTCCTTCTCAATGTAATTGAATGTGTCTCAGTGGGACATGGGTTTTTACTATTGAGTGTTGTTCTTAGATGTACCAGGCAGCTGTTATCTTGTGTTAGGGAGCTGCTATCTTGTTACCTTCCCATTGTTCTTTTGTTTGGCTGCTGGGGGGAAAAAGGGAGGGGGTGATATCACTCCAACTTGCAGTACAGCAGTAAAGAGTGATTGAAGTGTATCAGAGCACAAGTCACATGACTTGGGGCAGCTGGGAAACTGACAATATGTCTAGCCCCATGTCAGATTTCAAAATTGAATATAAAAAAAATCTGTTTGCTCTCTTGAGAAATGGATTTCAGTGCAGAATTCTGCTGGAGCAGCACTATTAATTGATTCATTTTGAAAAAAAAATGTTTTTCCCATGACAGTATCCCTTTAAGAAAAGAAGAGCAGCAGGGCAGCAGATTATCTGCCTGTGGAGGAACCTAAATCGTCTGGCGCTACCCTTAGACTAATTTTCCCAGTGTTTCTGAGCAGGTCCATTGTTGCATATGCTTTAGGCAGTTTGTTTCCCATAGATCTTGGTGACAGGCAGATGGGGACCTTTTGCTGAAATTCTGATGCATAGAAGCCATAGCCATATTAATCACCACAAACAGTACATTATAGGGATACGTTATCCAGACAGCTCCAAATTACAGGAAGGTCATCTCCAATAGAGTCCATTTTAAACAAATTTTTGAAAATGATTCCCTTTTTCTCTGTAATAATAAATCAGTACCTTGTACTTGCTCCCAACTAAGATATAATTAATCCTTATTTGAGACAATACCTGATCCCAACTAAGATATAATTAACCCTTATTTGAGGCAATACTTTATTAAATGTTTAAATGATTTAAAGGAACAGTAATACCAAAACATGAAAGTGTTTTAAAGTGATGAAAATATAATGTATTGTTGCGCTGCACTGGTACAACTGGTGTGTTTGTCTCAGAAACTACTATAGTTTATATAAACAAGCTGCTGTGTAGTCATGGGGGCAGCCATTCAAAGCTAAAAAAACGGAGAGAATGCACAGGTTATACAGCAGATAACAGATAAGCTCTTTAGTATACAATGGGATTCTTCAGACATCATCTGGTATCTACTTTGTATTCTGTGCTTAAGGGCAGAGACACACTCAGATTTGAAGAGATTAGTCCCCCAGCGACAAATCTCCTCTTCGGGGTGACTAATCTCCCTGAACTGCCTCCTGTCGGCTAGAATGTAAATTGCCGGCGGCAATTGGTGCACTTCGTTTTCCGAAGTTGCCTCACGAGGAAACTTCAGACGACTTCGGAAAACAAACGGCTCAGAGTGCCATCCAACCGGTGATTTAGATCTCCCCGAATCTGAGCGTGTCTCTGCCATAAATGGCTGCCGCTATAAACTATAGTTGTGTTTCTACAGCGCAAACACCAGTTTAAGCAGTGCAGGGCATTATATAAATATAATATACATTATATTGTCATTCCTTTAAAACGCTTTCATTTTTTGGTGTTACCGTTCTTTTAAACAGACAAAGAATGGCATATCAAATTACATAAAGACCCCTTATCTGGAAAACGTCAGGTCCCGAGCATTTGTACACAACCAGTCCCGTACCGGTAAAAAAAAAAAAAAAGTTGCCTTTATGGAGATAATTTTTAAAATAAGAATGTCACACTGGATGTATGTCCTGCTTTTAATAGGATAAGTAGTAGAGTAAAAAAAATAAAGAGAATTACAATTACCTAAATATTAAGGCTAATGTCTGGCATGGAGTTTTTATAATGCAAAATAGAAAGCATATATTTTTCATTTAAATGTTATTTCTTATTAAAACCAAGCACTCATTCTACCAACATACTAATTCCTTATGAAGCCTAGCATAGGTTCTGATATGAGTAATGATAAAATGTAAATCTCTGCATCATTGTGTTTTAATGTCTATTATAAGATCCATTGTAATAATAAGGCCATGTATTCCTATCTTTCAGGTTAATGTGTTCTGTGTGTATATTGATCAATAGTTGATCCTTCTGTAGAGAAACCCAGATGTTATTGCTATTTTCACAGAATATAAATTGCAGTGCACTTCCTTTATCCCTGGTTGCGGTTACAAAAACAGACTAAGTAGTAGTTCCATTTGAACATGTTGAAAGATTTTCTTTATGTTCCTTACTTGTCGCTAATTTATCATATATAATGAAACAACTAATGATTACTTAATGTGCTTGCTTTTCTGTGTGCACAAGCAGCACAATAAATTGTTCTATTGACCTGCTACAGCTGCTGAATCAGCTCATTTCCCAGCCACATGTTGCAGCTCATTTGACAAGATGTTTATGTAGATAAGTATCTGAGATTATTCTTAGATTACTTTTATTGGCTGACTCTTGAATGCCACGATGAGTACGTTATGTGTGTATATATGCACGGTATACAGTTTATTATCTGGAGTCTACCCAGTGCTGTCAGGAGTCTTAGGGCTGAGTGAATATTGAGTTATTTATATAGTGATGATTGGTGTTAAAATTAATATATGTAACCTTAACTGCCCCTTCCCCTTCAATTCACTTCAGAATGGTCCAAGGTTACTTGAACCAACACATTTGTTTGTTTGAGTGGCTTCTAGTGCAATATTTGAAATTCTTGCCAGAAACACTTTAGACACAAGTGGCCAAACAATCTGTTTGAAGATGTCTCTCTCCTGTTCTGCTGTTAGGAATTGAGCATATGTCCAAATTCTATGCAAAGCATTGTTGTATTTAAAGGGCAACATTTTGTGGGGGTAGAATACTACTAAAATACTAAATATTAAATTCCAATCAACACAATTTCTTCCCCTACAGACCAGTCTATGTGTCCACGGTTCGCCCCCAGTCAAAACATATTGTAGTCATTGTGGACCATGGAGCTTCCATTACAGAGACTCAACTCCAGATCGCAAGAGACGCAGCGCATGTTATATTGAATTCAATCGATGAACATGACAAAGTAAGCATTTTCCCCGATTTTATAAGGAACAATTTTAATCCTTAACATCAAAGGGACAGTAACTTTGAATAAGTAACTTTAAAGCGATTGATTTCTGTGCACCAAACAGAGCAATTAAATAATTTATCAGCAGTAATATATTTGTACAGCTAAAGTCTGCAAAGAAGAATATGTTTTAGCAAGGTGTTTGAACAGGCTTTGTAAAATATAGCATAACTTTCATCTTGGCAAGTATCCTCCAATAGCATGCATCTTCTACAAGCCAGTTTCTAGAACAATAGGTAGGCTGTTGTCAATGTGCATGGTATAATGAGCTCTGATACGTTACATACATGTAAATTTGCCTGTTCAAACATGTGGGTAAATGGAGAGGTTGTTGACCAGTATACTTACACATACCCTGGCAGCAAAATTGGCCAGTGTCCTCAGTTTCAAAGCATGTAAAGAATACATCTTCCTGCATTTAAAGGAATTACACACAAGAAATATAAAAAACACACACCTTCTCGTAGATATTTTCTTTTTAGATACATGGCAAAGCAGTCATTTTTGGGCCCAAAAAGTAATGCTGTTCTTTCCAAATGTATTTCACATTTAAATGCGTTCCTATTTGCTGTATATGTGGTGGTGTTAAGCAGATGATTCACTCTTGTGCAGATCTCCGTTCTAACTGTAGCTGATGTTGTGAGAACATGCTCTCTGGATCAGTGTTACAAGACGTTCCTGTCTCCTGCCACCAGCGAAACCAAGAGAGAGATGGCAAGCTTTGTATCTTCTGTTAAGTCTTCAGACAGCCCTACTCAACATGCACTTGGATTTCAGAAAGCTTTTCAACTGATCAGAAATACCATTAATGGCACAAGAATTCATGCAAGTAAGACTTTTGGTGACTTGTTTCATTTTTTAGATCTGGCAGGATAAGTGAGCTCCAGAACGAGATACGACAACAGTAGAAGAATGTTTTTGATTGTGAGCTGTCATGAGACTCATTTTTATATGGCTGTACTGTCTGCTGCAGAGTTTGGTGCAGAGCCTTACTTTCCTGATTGATTTCATGTCACAGGACTAAACCAGAAATTATACTATTTTGAATGTAGTGAGGCGATACAGAATTTTTGTAGATAGAAGTATTTGTAGTGTAAACTGTGTAATTTAGAAATAAAAATCATGACAGCATCCCTTTAAAGTTGCAGTCATTACACTGCCCAGGTATTAATACTCTGTCTGCGATGCACAATGTCCAAGACATGTCATTTTGGAATTCTGGTAAAGGGGGTATAGTTTCCCTTCACATTTTGCTGCACAGGTTTTTGACTATTTATGAAATTAATATTACTTTCCTTTTTATGGTCTGTCTTCTGAAATAAATTTTACAATAGATATATATACATGTATGTTTAGTTTTGTTTCATGTCAATCCATATAACTGTAGTAACTGCACAATATTGGAAAAACAGAGAATATTTTGTAATAACCTTGTGCTTAGCACCACTCCATTCTGTTTCTCCAAAGCAAATGCAAATATGGTATTGTTTTTAATATCCTGCAGTTTGAGTACCTTTAACAACTTATACATGTGACTTGAAACACTTTTGTTTGTACTTTTATATATAGTATAATAATAATATATATATAATAATATTAATACACTTATAAAGTGCCAGTACGTTCTGTAGTGCTGTACAATGCATTTGTGTATACATTAAACAATCATTTAATATGATCAAAGAATTACATGTATGCTAAAAACAATTTTAGTCAAAATGTCTCAGCCATTGATTGCTTCACAAATAGCTATGGAAAATGTGTTGCCTTAAAGGGGTTGTTCACCTTCCAAACACTTTTTTCAGTTCAATTGCTTTCAGATTGTTCATCAGAAATTCTGATTGTTCACCAGAAATAAAGCCTTTATTCAGTTGCTTTTTATTTTTTACCGTCTAAAGTTTCATGTTCCTGTCCCTGGTGTTTCAGTCTGGCAGCTCAGTGATCCATGCGCACTCTGAATTGTTACATTTAATTCTAGCAATTGTTAATGTTTGCTAAACTTAATACATTTCGCAGGCACTTCTGTGAATATTAGTTACTATTGTATCAATTGTAACAGCTGCCTTTAATGAAACTCAGGGATTCTGCTCAGCAGGGACAACAAATTATCAATTTAGGGGCAGATATTGTGAGTTCAAATTTTAATAAATAAAAACTTATCCATGTTCTATTCATTCCTATGGGTTTTATGAAGCATATTTATCAATAGGTGAAAATTAAAACTCCCCATTTGAGAAATATGCTTCCAAAAATCCCATAAGAATAAACAGAATGTTTGTCAGTTTTTATTTATTCAAATCTGAACTCACATTTTGATAAATCTGCCCTTTAATGTATCAGTTTAGAACAGTTTACACGGTCAGCGACCCCCATCCCAAAGCTGCTTCAGAAAGACATAAGAAGATGAAAAATTAACCTTTAAATTTCAATAATAGAAAAATGGCTGCAACTAGAAAGTAGAAAGTAATTGGAAAAAGTCTTTATTTTTGGTGAACTATCTGAAACCAACTAAAGGCTTGAGTGTTTGTGAGCAGCAGTCCACCCATCACCATTACATGTGCTTCAAGTTTAGATTTGGCTCTTTTTGGCCTGATTACATAGGCAGTCAAATGTCCCACAGTAGTTCAAGTAAAGTAGTTCAAGTGTAATAATATGATACATAGAGTTCCATGTATTATAACACAGTAACTAGAACAAGTATTGCTGAGTAATTTTAGTAGATTATAGTTTTATGTGGAAATCATTTACACCAATTTTAATGTTTGCTCTATTTCTTCCTTTCTTTTAAGATACAGACATAGTGATTATCTATTTATCATCTGGTATTACGTCTAAGGATTCTTCTGAAGAGGATAAAAAAGCTACTTTACGTGTCATAAGCGAAGCGAACAGTCTGCTGAACAATTCTGTCATGATATTAACCTACGCTATTATGAATGGTGAGAATAAAGGATGTAGAGAGTTCTGCGAATAAACTCTTTTGACTTTATGAAGATAATGTTTCGAAAATAATCTAGGTCGTATATACAAGCATTGGCAAAAGTTTGAGCTCCTTATTGAGTATTTCCTTAGTTAGAAGCTGCTGGAATGTATTTGAACCATTTGATGTAAAGGAAACTTCTTTGTTGGGGCACACATTTTGTTGTTTTTTTTTAAGTTTAATATAAAACCATAAATCGGATTTGAAGTCAGAAAATTTGTGTTGCTCAGGTAAGGTGATTTAGTCATTATGTCTTTCCCATTACATCAAAATGGGAAAAGACAAAGAAAGCACATTTCACAGGGGTGTACCAATTTTAGCCACCTCCTAGTGAAATAAATTGTTACTGTTTAAACATCCTTTTGGCAGTATATGCACAGAATAACTCCCCTCAAGGGAGTGGGAAAGCATGAAACACAAAATTTTCAGATATCTTGCATTAAAGTCAGCAGATTTACTTTTTGTTAAAGTAACCTACACCAGGCAGAAAAGCAAGGCAACTGCTTAAAAGTAAACAACCTTTTTTTCCATGAGGATCCCCGAAATTCTGGATTCTGGATTAGGTTTAGGATTCAGCTGAGTTCCAGATTGTTTTGCAATCCAGATTTTTTCTGAATTCTTAGTAGGGCTAAATGTTAACCCTTTAAGTCATGTGGATTTTTAGGGGTGGTTCACCTTTAAACGAACTCTTAGTAATTTATAGAATGGCATAGTTTTTGTAATCATTTGTTTTCCTGATTTGCCAGTTTCCCACTTTTAGAGAGTATTATTGACTTTAGCAGCCAGTTTTATTATTCTTGTTACTTTTTAATTACTTATCTTTCTATTCAGGCCCTATGTTATTCATATGTAAGTCTTTGGAATTTTAGAAGTTTGGAGTAGGCAGTGGTATGAATCAAACTTGAGAGCTGCTGAACAAAGAGCTGAACTTAAACCATAAAAAATTAAGACCAATTGCAAACGATCTCGGAGTATCACTGTCTATAGCGTATCAAAGGTTATTTTGAAGGCAAACTACCCCTTAAAGCCTCTAAACAACTTAATGCAATTATTGTTTTTCAGATGGAGCAGTTTTTTTTCAATTGGTCAGATGTGAATATGCTCATTAGATTTTGCATTTGGAGCAGTATTAAGCCAGCTCTTTAAATAATTTAATGTTTTATAGAGTCCAAAAATTATGGATATTGTGCATCCCTTCTTTGTTACCACTGTCCCAAGCTTTCTATAAATCATGGAATTTGAGTATTTTCTGAAACCTCAAATAGTCAGAATTTATTAAAGAAAAAACCTAAAACGTCACAAAGAAACCCCTGGCAAGTTAAATCTGGCAAGTTTCTGTAGAAGTCGATGGTAATTGTAAAGCAGCTTTAATTATTTTCCAAGTTTATTAAAAACATTCAAGATTTTCAGCCTTGTTCAAATTGAATGGAACAGTGTGATTTTTTTTTAACTTTTAATCCACGACAAAATGCAACTATTAGATACAAGTTTCTTCTTAAAGGGGTTTTCACCTTCCAAACACTTTTTCCAGTTCAATTGTTTTCAGATTGTTCATCAGAAATTTCAGTTTATTTTTTTTATTTTTTACCGGTTTTCCAAAATCTAATTTTAAATGTTTTTGTCTCTGGTGTTTGTCTGGCAGCTCAGTAATTCAGGTGCAGACTCTAAACTGTTACTATTTTGCAACATTTAATTGATATATTTTTCAGCAGTATCTGTGGAATATTAGCAACTATTGTATCAATTCTAACAGCTGCCTTTAATGAAACTCAGGGATTCTGCTCAGCAGGGACAAAGATAAGAAATGTATCAACTAAATATATCAATTTAGAACAATTTACAGGGTCGACGAGACCCCCCCCCCCCTCCCAGAACTACTTTAGAAGGTGAAAAAAGACACCGTTTAAACGATCCCACGTAGAATATAGAAAGTAATTAGAAAAAGTCTATTTCTGGTGAACAATCTGAAACCAATAAACTCAAGAGTGTTGGAAGGTGAACAACCCCTTTAAATAAGTGCTTGAGACCACGAACATCACAGTTATGATTTATTTTTTCTCAACCTTGAAAATAATAAATTGGCCTCTGATTATGATAGTAATGATAAACGTTTCTCAAATTAAATTGTTTCTCATCTTAACGGGTACTCTTGTAATCTGAGGTATGTAACGATGTTTGGTCTTTTAACCAGAACTTACTCTTCAGGAAAATGTCCCCTTTATATACCAGTGCCCAGACATTTATTAGTTGGCATATTTATTAACTAATTCAGTAAATATTTGTTCAGAAGTGCACTATTAATATTTATTTATGTTTCTTCTTCAGAGGGAGTCACAGGTTTGAAAGAATTAGCATTTCTTCGTGACCTGGCAGAGCAAAACTCGGCAAAGTATGGTGTCTCTGACAAGACAGGGCTTCCTGTTACAAAGGGAAGCATGATGGTGCTAAACCAGCTCAGCAACCTGGAGACGACTGTGGGACGATTTTATACCAACCTTCCCAATCGAATGATTGATGAAGCTGTGTTTAGTCTGCCTTTCACTGATGAAATGGGTGATGGTAAGAGAATTTATATCTTTTCAATACTTGATTTTTCTTTTTTTGCAGTATCCATCAAGCAGCAAATGTGGATGTAAATAAATTCCTTCACTACTTATTGATTAGCCTGTACTGGTAGACCATAAGCATATTGGTCAGCAGTAGTTTCTGCACTAATGTTGCATTCATTATAGGATTGCACAGTTTTATTGCTAAACTAAAAGTGTTATAACTAAACACTAAAATTGATGCATTTAGGTTAAAAATTTTACATGGTAATTGTCTTTAATTTTTGTCCTTTAAATTAGAAAAGTAGCATAGCTAATTATATCCATGTAGCATTCTTTTGTATTATAATTTCATTAATAATTTGGGTTTTGCCATACTGGTTGCCTTTTCTAGGGCAACTTTGGTTGGGCTTGACCAAATCTAGGATTTGGTCAGGATTTATTTGAATTCTTGACCATCCAGATTCAGCTACATCATGAGAGCCTCACTTCTTAACCCTTAAGGGGGTTATCAAAGTCTGAAAATTTCTCACTATTTTGTTAAAACCACTCTGACCAAATTCCTGCTGACTTTTTTTGCCAAATTTATCCATAAATTTTTTACAAAAAAAGCTTGTGGGGAACAGACTCGATAAAATCATAAAAATATCCAAATAGTTAAATTTTTTGGGATTTTACACCCAAAAGATCATCGGATTATTTCCCAGAAACCACAAAATATTCTAATTATTTTGTACGAAACCCAGCGCAGATCAGGATATCTTCCAATTGAAAATGGGACATCTGCCAATTGCTTCCACTTGACCTTGGCAGGTTTGAGATGGAATTCTTTTTTAGTCAGACTTTTAACACCATCAGGGTTTAATAAATCATGCAAAATGAGAGTTTTATTTTCGGAAAAAATTGTGTTTTCCCCTTTAAAAGTCCGACCAGATAAAAACGGACTTTAGTAAATAGCCCCCCCCCCCCCAATGTCAAGTGACATTAAAGTATTGAACAAGCCATGTTTTCAACATGAAGCCTTTTTATTTGTTAATGTTATAGAATTCAGTGAGCAAATTAGAGTTCAGAGTTGGGTCTGTATTTGGCCCAGTACTTTGCAGAAGAGCCGGTATTTGGCTAAATACAAAAAGCCTGGATTCATTTTAGCCATCATACTGTCAGCATCTTGTGGTCAGTAATAAATATTTAATTTCAGTGGCGTTTTTTGAACAAAGTGTTAGCGAAGGCAAATACGCTGAGAACTAATGTTCAGCATGCAGGGAATAAAAAGCTTAAAGGGATACTGTCATGGGAAAAAAAATCAAAATGAATCAATTAATAGTGTTGCTCTAGCAGAATTCTACACTGAAATCCATTTCTCAAAAGAGATTTTTTTTATATTCAATTTTGAAATCAGACATGGGGCTAGACATATTGTCAATTTCCCAGCTGCCCCAAGTCATGTGACTTGTGCTCTGATAAACTTCAATCACTCTTTACTGCTGTACTGCAAGTTGGAGTGATATCACCCCCCTCCCTTCCCCCCCCCAGCAGCTAAACAAAAGAACAATGGGAAGGTAACCAGATAGCAGCTCCCTAACACAAGATAACAGCTGCCTGGTAGATCTAAGAACAACACTCAATAGTAAAAACCCATGTCCCACTGAGACACATTCAGTTACATTGAGAAGGAAAAACAGCAGCCTGCCAGAAAGCATTTCTCTCCTAAAGTGCAGGCACAAGTCACATGACCAGGGGTAGCGGGGAAATTGACAACATGTCTAGCCCCATGTCAGATTTCAAAATTGAATATAAAAAAATCTGTTTGCTCTTTTGAGAAATGGATTTCAGTGCAGAAGTCTGCTGGAGTAACACTATTAACTGGTGCGTTTTGAAAAAAACATGTTTTCCGATGACCGGATCCCTTTAATGGACATTTTAGGAACCGGATGCTGCTAACCATTGTCACGTTTGTGGCTTTGTTGTATAGTATTTACTAATGTTTTCTGAATTATTTTCTCAGATGGGATTTCTGTGATGCCATTCTATAATATTTACTGTTTTGTGTTGTTGTCTTTTGCAGGTTTGATCATGACAGTCAGTAAGCCTTGTTACTTTGGAAACTTATTGTTGGGAATTGTTGGAGTAGATGTTAACCTTGCATATATCCTTGAAGATGTGACCTACTACCAGGATTCCTTGGCATCATATACCTTTCTGATAGATAACAAAGGTAAGTTTTGTTATTGCCTTTACTGTATTAAAATATATTAATAAACAATTCTCCATCATATGAAAAATGCCATTTTATGTGAACATTTAAAAAGTTATTTAAATTTGCACCTGACCTAATTAGTGCATGTGTTCTCTGTGATGAGTGGTTTATTTTTGGCATGCTGCTTTTAACATTTTATTTAAAATCTTTTCTCCTCCAAGGTTACACTCTGATGCATCCTTCACTCACAAGACCTTACTTACTGGTAGAACCTCCACTGCACACAGATATCATACATTATGAAAATATCCCCAAATTTGCCTTGGTGCGACAGAACATCCTCAGGTAATATAAAGCATTACATAATTGTATAGTTTCATTAGAAGAGGAGATTGCCTTTAGTATATTTGTGGTGAAGGCACCATACTTGCAACAAATTTATCTGTGGAGGTCAATAAAAAGTCGGTATACATATAGTAATCTAGCAATAAGACAAGTGTTAAAGGTTGATGATAAATGCTCATAACAACTTTTTTTCTGCTGAAAATTACCAGTTCTGGTGCTTTCAGGAATTTTTCTCTCAAGTCAATCGGAAATGGCATGGTATATCCGCTGGCTGAAAATGCCCTGTGTGCCAACAGTTTTAATTTACAACCCCTTTTTAATTACTTTCTTAATATCTCTGGCAGCCACCCTCCACTTCTTTGGCAGGGGCACACAACAAGTCTTATTTAGTTGGGGCACAATTTAGTTACACATTTAACCAAGTTATAGGAAAACAGACTCAATAGCCAAGTATGTAATTTTAGGAAAAGTGAATACCTTAAGTACAGCAAACTGACACACTGCATTTATTGTAATATTGATGGATGTTTTACATGGGGTAAAACATATAGATAATATGCCTATTAATGTTACTGTCTGTGAAGACCTGAAGTTCTCTCTCTTTTTTTAGAACCTTAAGCACTCTTTCTGTTGACACTTACTCTCTGTAAGGAAATCTGCAGAAGTACCTGTAGTGTCCCCCAGCATACACACCCTCTTTCTCTCAAACAAGTATATCTAGTTTGCCAAATAGGAATTTGTAGTTTATCATAAAGAACACAAAGCCCTCTTTATTCCCCTGGGGTACAATGTTTTGCTTTTTGTCTGTTGTTTTGCAATACCAAAACAGCAATTGTAGCTATGTGATGAGTTGTGGTGGAACTTGCACACATCACAAGCATTGTCAATGCAATGAGAGTGCTCAGTTAGCTTTCTGTCAGCTTGATTCTAATATTTCCTTTCATGGAACTTACTGGTGTCTGTTCCCCATGTAGCCTCCCTCTGGGCAGCCAGATTATTACAGTGCCTGTAAACTCATCGCTGTCTTGGCACATCAACAAGCTGCGAGACCCTGGAAAAGAAGCATATAATGTCAGCTACGCTTGGAAAATGGTACAAATAAAGATCTAGACTAGCAATGTATTCTATATGTTTTAAAACAGAACATTACCTAAATGACTGTACTTAAGTTAAGTGCATACTGTCCAGAGCATCTTTCACAAATACAAAGCGTTCTCAAATAATACATAGCATTCTCAAATGGTTTATGAAACTGAAACTGTTTTGTTTATCTAAAGTTTGAATATACAAATTAGTGTTCCTATTTAGTGGTGTTTGGTCAGTAGTCTTCGGTGAGTTTTGATTTAAAAATATTTGGCAAATATGTATTCCCATTTTCTTTTGGTATATTCAAATTTCATTGTTTTATTTTGAAAATAGGTGCCCAAAGTCAACAGGTTTTTTTTTAATTATTATTATGAACAAACTACTTGCCTGTAACCTATTTCTGCTGTGTTGTCAAAGCCCTTTGCAATCCATTTGTTTTATCTGTTTGCACTTTTGCTCTAGGTTCAGGACACATCCTTCATTCTTTGCATCGTAGTAATTCAACCTGAGATACCAGTCAAACAACTAAAAAACCTGAACACTGTCCCCAGTAGCAAATTATTGTATCATCGCCTTGATCTTTTAGGCCAGCCGTCTGCCTGCCTCCATTTTAAGCAACTTGCCACTTTAGGTAGGTAACTGGTAAAATTTGTGCGACGAAAGTTATTAGCAATTAAGTTAAATGGTGTGATAAAATTCTGGGGTGTTCCCAGAATTTTATTACACCATTTTAACTAAATTGCTAATGTCATTTAAATCTTTCAGAAAGTCCAACTGTAATGTTAGCTGCTGGAAGTTTTTCTTCACCCTATGAGCACCTGAGTCAGCCTGAAACCAAGCGGATGGTTGAGCACTATACAGCATATCTGAGTGATAATACACGACTAATTGCAAATCCTGGCTTGAAGGTAATTTTTATCATATCGCTACAATCTACACAGGGTCAGGAGTCTATCCCTGTGCTAGTGGTCAGGCAGTTACCTTATTGTTGTTAAGAGAGTCAGAATACAGAAATAGTAGGCAACATTCCCCATAACATCATTTCTTATATGAAAAATAGGGTATGAATATGGAAGGGTAAAATACTTAGTTGCATATAATGTTATAATTAAAACTTATTTAACAATTGCACTGATTATTGTATTTTTAGCTCATGTTTCTAAAGGCACACAGTTATCTTTAGCATAAAGAAAATAACAGAATTCTATACACAAGCATAAATATTTAAAAAGATTTTTTTTATTGCTTGAGGGGGCTGCTTGCCATAGTACTAGTAATTAGATATCACTGACTCTTGCATTGGTTTCTGCTGTAGATTTCAATTGGGCTGTTGAACATGGGGGGCTACTTTTTGTTTTTTAAATGAATATGCTCACTTTTGGGGTGATAATCTTAGGGTTGGGGTTACCCATGGAACTTTTCAATTAAGGCATTAGTAGTGGGTTTTGGGTGAGTTTTTTGTTTTTTATATACTTTGTATTGAGCATTGTGAGAATGCTGATTAACATAATTCAGTTAGCTGCTGCATGACAACGTATTTTTTTTTATCCTAATGCCATAATATCACATATCACCTATAAGTACCCTCCTGTCACTTTCAACATTTATTAGCAACATAGACATACAAAGAGGAGAGGCAAAATAACAATACAGACCAACTGCCAAACCTTAAAGTAGAGGCAAACCCAAAAGTTAAAAAAACCCTACCCCCCAGCCTAAGGGTTACCCCGGGCAAATGCCCCTAACGTTTTACTAACCCCTCGGTGCAGATTCAGGCATTGGAGTTCACAGGCGCCATCTTCCGCAGCTTCGGTAATCTTCAGAATGAAGATTTTTTTATGAGTTTTGGCGCATGCACAGTGGTTGCAAATCAGAAAATTGCTTCAACTGCGCATGCACCGATACGCCAGTGTCATTCCGAAGATTACCGAAGAGAAGAAGATGGCGCCCGTGAACTCCGCTGGACAGAATCTGCACGGAGGGGTAAGACTTAGGGGCATTTGCCCGGGGTAACACTTAGGCTGAGGGGCGTCTATGTAGGGTAGGGGGGTACCTACAATGCAATATAAATATAGAAATAATAAAGAGAAGGGGAAACATAAAATGGACCATAGTTGGTTTACACCCTGGAAAATGCAAGCTAAAAATGTATTGCTATGCTAGTGCCGTATATATCTTTAGAAACAATTTTCCTTTATGCCGCTAAAATCATGCACATTGAGTAGACATAAAAGGTAACTGGGATTAGATTATCATTCCAAGTCTTTTTAGGAATCCCCAGGAGCAGATTAATGCGCTTCCATGTGAGTCTTAAGGGAACCCCTGCTATGTGGCTCTTTGTCTTTCAGTTTTCTGTCAGAAATGAAGTCATGGCTACCAGTCACGTCACAGATGAATGGATGACCCAAATGGAAATGAGCAGCTTGAACAGCTACATTGTGCGGCGTTACATAGCAACACCCAATGGGGTGCTCAGAATTTACCCTGGCTCTCTTATGGACAAAGCATTTGATCCCACCAGGAGACAGTGGTAAGTTTCAGGTTCATAATATTAATCATAAATCAGAGAATATGATGCTAGTACTAGCTCAAGGCAGTCATCATCTTATTCAGATAATGATGAGATCAATAATGAAGCATTTTATAAATGAGTTGTTTAATAGCTTTCAATTCTTGTATACTAGGTACTTGCATGCTTTGGCGAACCCTGGGTTGATCACTTTTACTGGTCCCTATTTGGATGTTGGAGGAGCTGGTTATGTTGTCACCATAAGCCACACTATACATTCCTCCAGGTAAGGATAATCTGTATTATTGAATATTCAAATTTAGTACTTCTCTAGTATGGAGTATTGTCAACATTTAAAAAGTATCTGTTAAATTAGCTAATCCTACTGTTCTTAGTTTAGTTTCCCTGTTTGAGGGACACAGTGTTTAAATATTCAGTTTATAAGGTATATCACAGCAGAGTCAGAGTGATAGATGTTTTATCCCATGCTTGCATACTGTACTATGTATCAGCAGAGGGCCAGTTTTAAGTTAATTTAATTGCAGGAGTTCATTGCTGACCTTGTAACTCTTAGTAGGAAGTACAGCAACCATTAAAGAAATCCCTCTTTTGTTCATGAACTGGCTAGAAATATATGTAGCTGCTTTCTCATTTATAACCAATGCCAGGGTGCAAAAAATTACTCATAACAAAAAGTATTGCACCCACCGGTCTTTTGTGAAAAGAAATAAAGATATTTATTCACCAAGTTTTGGTCCCGTAAGAGACCTTTCACGATTTCATTAGTAAACTTTGCATTCTGCCACTAGGTGAAGCAGGCAGATAAAGTTACTTTGCTAAGGCTATAATGGGTCATTCGTGACCTTCTATGCGGTGTGCAAAGTGCAAAAAGCACAATATATCTATTTTTTTAGACTGCCTACCTGGCTCACAGAATTGCCACAGGTCTCTGCTTCTTTTCAGAGGGTGGCCCTCTTGTCCTCTAACTTGTGTGTCAGAGTCTTGCTGCACTAAGCATTCATTTCTTTTCCTGGTCAATATTAAATGACCCCTTTTGTATTCAGACATTTTAAAGCTATGACTCATAGGTTTTTTTGGTCACCATGAGTTTTAGAAGCCACATTTTTAAGCTACAAAGGCTACTATCAACATAGCATCTCTGAAACAAACTCATGATACACTGCTATTATACATTTATGAGTAGAAGTGCCTTCTCCTTTAGGGTAAGGCCACCTTGGGCGTTTTGGGGAGATTTGTTCGCCTGGCGACTAATCGCCTCGTCTTTGTGGCGACCAATCTCCCCAAACGCCTTCCCTCACTCTGGGCCACTTTGGGCAACTTAGGAAAACGAACTGCCGCGTGTGATTAGCGCTGGCGTTTTTTAATTTTAGCCGGCACAGAGTGAGGGAAGGCGTTTGGGGAGATCGCCGCAAAGGCGATAAAGTCGATAAGTCGCCAGGCGACCAAATCTCCCCAAAACGCCCAGTGTGGCCTTACCTTTAGTCAGTGGAATGTAACTTGCAGAAATTTCTAGTGATTTGATCTATTAAATGGCAATGCTTCATTTAGCAACCAAGCACAATTCAATTTACTACATTTGATTAGTAAAGCTTTTGCTTAAGTAGATATTGATCTCTGTCTCCTGCTTTCTTATCACTATCCTTATCTCTAACCAGCCCTTTTATTTTAGCAGTAGCAATTAGTGTGGCTTGCCCCATAGGGTAAACACTACCTTTATTCTGTGGTTTAATACAAGAGTATACATCCTTTGGCCACTCAGCTGTTTTCTAGTTGGAAGATGCTGGGGTTGTATGTCAGCAACAGCTAGGTGGCTGCAAGTCGTATGTTCCTTGCAGAATACTTGTTCCTTGCCGGATACTAAGAGTGCAGGGGTTTTTAGCTTTATTGTAAACTGATTTTGTGTTCGATCTTTTCTCATTCTTTTTCTGTTCTGTGTTCAGTTCCCAGATCTCTCCTGGAAACACAGTTGCAGTGATGGGCATAGATTTTACTCTGAGGTACTTTTACAAAGTGCTTATGGAGCTACTTCCAGTTTGCAATCAAGATGGAGGCAACAAAATAAGGTACAAACTAAGGACATTTACTGTATAGTTACCTAAGCAAGACGTTCCGTGTATTTGTTCTGTTATTTTGTACCAGAAAATGTACAATTTTCTTAATTTTACATACCTTGGTTTTTTGTTGTCCCATCAAAATCTAACATACAAAACATTTCCCTGATTTCATGGTTTCCTAGATTTTACACCATTTTTCCTGGTCCCCTAAAAAATGTTAAATGGGGGATTCTATTGTACCACTTATGCTAAAAAAAGAACAGTGTTGTACTTGTACCAATCACCAAAATATAGTTTCAACAGTATTCAGAAAACTTTAATAAAGAGAGAAAACTTTCCAATAGAATTCAGCAAAACTTAACTCTGCATTTTACCCTAATTGCCATAGTTGTGATAATTCCTTTTAGCCCCACGGTATAAGATCTTTTTTCTTCTTGTGACTTGGTCTTAGTTATATAAAATATCTTGTATATTTGTTATTGCATATATGTTGTTGGATATGTCAATATTACAGTTTGCTGTAAGAAATAAACTTTAGGTTGAGGATGCAATAATAAATCATTAATACTAAAAAGAAAAAAAAATACATAAAGTTAGCATCCACTACAGTTTGAGTGCAAGTTTATTGCAATGCCAGTTACCCTTTAAGAATATAACATATATACAGGTATGGGTTACGTTATCCAGAAACTCTTTACGCAGAAAGCCCCAGTAGACTCCATTTTAATCAGATAATTCAAATTTTTACAAATTATTTCCTACTTCTCTGTAATAATAGAACAGTACCTTGTACTTGATCCCAACTAAGATATAGTTAATCCTTATTGGAGGCTATACAATCCTATTGGGTTTATTTCATGTTTAAATTATTTTTAGTAGACTGAAAGTATGAAGATCTTAGTTGGGGAAAGATCCATTATCTGGAAAACCCCACGTTTTGAGCATTCTGGATAACAGGTCTCATACTTGTATGTACTGTTTTGGTGGCATGAACCCTAACCAGCATACAGCATTTGTACACATTAGTGATCCAGTGTTGTAACAACCGGTTTTTCTTTGTCAGGTGCTTTATCATGGAAGACCGAGGTTATCTTGTTGCTCACCCAACTTTAATTGATCCCAAAGGCCATGCTCCTGTGGAGCAGCAGCACATTACCCACAAGGTGCCAGTGCATTTTAATTTAAGAACATACATAAGGAATGTTATGCAGTTTCGCTGATCACTATATCCTTATATTTTGTTTCACAGGAACCTTTAGTTGCAAATGACATCCTAAACCATCCCAACTTTGTTAAGAAGAATCTGTGCAACAGTTTCAGTGACAGAACTGTACAGAGGTTTTATAAATTCAATACTAGTATTGTGGTAAGCTTACAACTTTTGTAAATGTTATAATTTGTGTGTCTTATCCTGATTACCATTATCTCTTATCATTATTATTACTGTCTATATCATAATAAAAGTCAAAGCTGAACTTCCCTTTTAAAAAATATATATATATATATATATATATTGTTTTAACAATAAATGTATCAATTCATAAGTCCTGAGAGTGCGGATCTTATTTGATCGGTAGAGATTTAAATTATTGATACTGCACCCAGGTATGTATGTGTGTATATATATATATATATATATATAGATATATATATATAGATATATATATATAGATATATATATATAGATATATATATATAGATATATATATATATAGATATATATATATAGATATAGCATATAGAAAAAGCATAGCAGGCTTTTAAAATCCGTCAGCACACTATATATATATATATATATATATATATATATATATATATATATATATATATATATATATATATATATATATATATATATATATATATATATATATATATCTATATATATATATATATCTATATATCTATATATCTATCTATATATCTATATATATATCTATATATCTATCTATATATCTATCTATATATCTATCTATATATCTATCTATATATCTATATATATATCTATATATCTATATATATATCTATATATATATCTATATATATATCTATATATATATATATATATATATATATATATATATATATATATATATAGTGTGCTGACGGATTTTAAAAGCCTGCTATGCTTTTTAGTAGAGCAAACAAGGGGAGCTAAAATGCCCTCCATTGCCCTGTATTACAGTGACCTAGAAGTGTTTTGCTTTCAGTTTCTTTCACCTCAGTCACCTAGCAAACACATAAATAAGCAGTGATTTTCATATAGGGCAGTGGAGTATATACATATTTCAGCTGTTGAAAAATGTGGCTGGCAAAACAACAGAAATTGCTCCATTTGGCATTGCCCTTAAAGGAAAACTATACCCCTCAAACAATGTAGGTCTCTATAAAAAGATATTGCATAAAACAGCTCATATGTAAATCCCTGCTTGATGTAAATAAACCATTTTCATAATTATATACTTTTTTACTAGTATGTGCCATTGGGTAATCATAAATAGAAAATTCCCATTTTAAAAAATAAGGGCTACCCCCTGGGATCGTACGATTTACTGTGCACACAAACATACCAACAAACCATACTTGTTGGGTCACATGAGCCAAATAACAGACAGAGTTCTGTCTTTTGCTTCAACACTTCTTCCTGTTACAGTTACAGTTGTAGTATTTCTGGTCAGGTGATCTCTGAAGCAGCACGGAGACCATCATGAAATGATGGTTAAAGGCAAGAGATGTAAAAGGGCAAGATTTACTTAAATATATAGACCAGTTTGGTAAGATTCTTTAATATGCCACTTAATATGATGTAAACTATTTGTTACTTAAGTGTTCATTTTGGGGGTATAGTTTTCCTTTAAAGAATAAGGACCAGTTACTAGTCACCTGTTAAAATGGGAACTATTGCGAAAATTAAAAATGAATATAAGCTTCAGCATACTGAAATAAGAAACTTTGTAAATATAATGTGCTTCGTTTCTGAAATAATCAAGTTTATCTTCACGATCCCTCAGCATCTGTTTCTCTTCATTCTATCTTGATGCTGGAGTTGTGTCAGATAGTCATTGACAGTTAGATCCAATAAATCTTATGGGGGGGATGAATTAGAGCTCATTCAAATAACTGATACCAGTACAAACAAAATCTAACAAAATAACTGCCTTTTGCACAAATTCTGCATGTAGAGACACATGATGTCCAGTGATTTTAATAGAGCTCTAATACCAGTAACATAACTAACTGCTTCCAGGCCTGGGCATAGGATGTGCACCCCTCTAGACATGCAGTTTCCTTACCCTTGTGCAATCTCCGGCGTACCTTAGGGGGAGAAGGAGAGAACGGTCCCTGGTGCAATTGCACCCTTTGCTCCCCTGGTAGTTATGCCACTGTCTAATACATCTTCTAGACAAAAGGAGCCCCCCTGTAAAACATATTGGATCTAACTGTCAATGAATAACTGACACCCAACCGCTGCATGAAGACAGAATGAAGAGAAACAGATGCTGAAGAAGGGATAGTGAAGATAAACTTGATTATTTCAGAAACAGTACAGACTAATTAATTGATTGTATTTAGAAAGTTTCAGTATGCTGACACTTGTATACAGTAAAATGTTAATTTTCGTAATAGTTCCCCTTTAAAAATAAATAGCTTTTTGGTTACTAATAGTAAATGCACCTGGGCATACTTAGGGGCTTATTTATTATGCTGTGAATTTACTGAGAAAACAGTAAAAATCTGTCTAAAATAAATGGCAAATTTATCAAGGGGTGTTTTATTTTATGCCATACGAATGCCAGGTTTGCCTCTGTTATTTTACATTGCTTCAGACATTTGTAAGTAAGTTCTGGTGGAAGTTGTTCAAAGAAAAAGCATGTAAAAAAATGTACATTTCTTTACAACGCTTTTTCTTTTCACTGCAAAGCCTTGAGTTGTGTGCCAAATTATTCTGCTGTTTTTTTACACCACATAATAAATCTCCCCCTTAATGTTTTTAACTATGGAGGACACTGAATCTTGTGTGTTTGTGTGTGAGCATGGCTATAAAATACACTGTATTAATACAAAGTGTCTTTTTGATGAGTATGTCAGCAAATTTCAACAACAATTTTACAGCTCAGGCGCTGCAGCAATAATAATAATTTGATGTTTTTAGATTTTTCTTGTGCAAATTGTTTTATCAGTATATTTGCATCCACTAGGGGGATCTGACGAACCTTGTTCATGGAAGTCACTGCTCCAAGTACCGACTGACCAGAGTACCAGGGACAAATTCTTTTGTGGGAATAGTAAATGAAACCTGTGATTCTCTTGCTTTTTGTGCCTGCAGCATGGTAGATCGGCTGTGCCTCAACTGTCACAGGTAAAAAAACAAACATGATTGTAAAAGAGGGATTACAAGATCATAAATGGCACTAACTGAAAATAAAATATTTTTTATGTAAGATTAATATTACTTTTACTTTAAGGCCTGCTCTATAACTCTGTTATGACACTGGTGTTACATATAGGGGCAAATGGCAATGGCAGCAGTATAAGCAACAATGCTTTGTTAGTGTTAAAGGAACAGTTCAGTGTAAAAACAAAAACTGGGTTATTAGGCTGTGCAAAATAAAAATGATTCTAATAAATTTAGACAAAATTGTAATGTATAAAGGCTTGAGTGACTCGATGTCTAACATAATAGCCAGAAAACAACTTTCTGCTTTGCAGCTCTCTAACTCTGAGTTAAGCTGGCCATAGATGCAAAGATCCGATCGTACGAATCATCGTACGATCGGACTTTCCCATCTCCCGACCCGCCACTAACCATTCAGATCAAAGTCTTACCAGTCAGATTAGTTAAAGAACAGATCAGCCGATGTTCTGCCCCTGACAGCAATCGTACGAAAGCTATGTCCAACCAAAGCTAGTGACAGTCTCCCACTGAAAATCGTACGATCGGCAATACACGCAGAGATATTATCGGCAGCCGACAGAAATTTTCTAACCTGTCCGATCGACCAAACGACCGATCTCCGCCGGACGAAAAATGTCGGGACTCTCCACACGCGTTCCGAAAATCGTACGAATCCTCGATTTGTACGATCAGATCTTTGCGTCTATGACCAGCTTTAGTCCGCGATTTAAGGGGGGACCACATGGGACAAAACTGTTCATTGAGTTTGCATTTGAGCATCAGCACGTAGATCAGATTCAAAAGCAAACAGTTATTACTCATATGCCCCCTCCCCTCAAGCCACTGGTTATTTGACTAGTAAGCAATGAGAGAGCCCTGGCTATTGTTAAAGACCCAGTCATTCCAGCCTTTATATATTGCATTTTTTATTTACCCAGTTTTTATTCTTATACTGGACAGCTCCATTAAAGATATGGACATAATATGTCCTAGATCTAAAGCTGGCCATAGATGTTGAGATTTTTAAAAGATCCGAGTCATCGTGAGACCACGATTATCTCGGAACGATCGTATGATCGTACGAATTGTCCATCAACTAAAAAGACCAATTTGCCAGGAAAACAAAGGGGAGCTGCCTGTTTGGCCCTGCAAACATAGATAGATTGCACTGGGACCGACAAAGATTTTTTAACCTGGCCGATCAATTTCCTGACAGATGTCGGCCGAAAAATCGTAAGATGTTCGATTGTTCGAATCCCACTAACCGCACGATAATTTCGAAGGATTGGTCGGACTTTGCTAAAATTGGTAGTTCGACAAGAGAAATCTTTGCATCTATGGGGACCTTAAGACATAAAAATAGTTATCTTAGCAAACAGGCCATAATTGGTCAAATGGTCCACTGCAATCAAGTAAGATTAATGCTCTGCAAAGCTACAGATCTAAAATATCAGGAGACTAAATAGTAATCTGGCCCTTGTCCATGACAGCGCTAAGCAAAGGATAATGATAAGATAGTCATCTTGATTGAGTCTGGAGTCGAGTGCTCTTGCTTCCCCTTGCAAAAATTCTTGGTCAATTGCATGCTTTCAGATTGCATTTAACTGGAGTGTGGAACAGTACAAGGGATTACCTATAGAGCTACTATCCATACAAATCAGGGACCTCTCTCTGGCCATACAAATCATGTGATTCCATATGGGCAGTTATAGAAAAAATAACTGAATGCCAATTCACAACTACCAGCTGGTGAATTCAGCAGGTACTCTGTTGCATTTATATCCATTTATTGTACAACGCTGTGGAATCTAATAGCGCTTTATAAACATGTGTTATTAATAATAATAATAATGTGTGCCTGTTTATTGAAAAGCTTTGCAATATATTATGTACTGATTCATTTTTGTCTTAGAATGGAGCAGAATGAGTGTGAATGCCCATGTGAGTGCCCTCTAGAGGTGAACGAGTGCACTGGAAATCTTACAAATGCAGAAAGCAGGTAAATATTATTCTACAATAAACATTAATTGCAAAGTTCCAAATTAAAAAATATTTATTTTTTTGTTTTATATAATCTAATTTAGTGATGGGATTTAGTTTTAGTAAATTTATGGTAATGTACCAAAATCAGACAAGAATATAAAAGGCATACATTTGTGCATGGACATTATAGGGAAAGCAAAGCATATTTTGCCATCAGGAGTTATCTTTATTTTATATAGTATACAATGAGTATAGTTTATTGTGCACACAGGACATTCCTCTTCTGGGTTTTACCACTTAAGCATATTTTGCTGTAGGATTTGCATCTTTAAGCACCATTAATCAAATGCTGTTATTGTTCCTCAGCTATCACAAGGTACTGGTAGAGTTCAAAGAGACCCTTTGCATATTTCCTGTTTAAATGTTGTTGTTGTAATGGCCAAGTATAAGCTTCTGTTATTACCCAACTGTAATTAGATTCATTATTAAAAATATTTTGAAGAAATATTTACTCTTTTATGCAGATCCCAGACTAAAAGGTGTGTCAGAATAATTATATATTTTATTTTTTATGACTTGTTAATAGTAAATGGCAGTGCTGTTCCACTGACATTTTTTAATGTTGCAGGAATCCAAGTTGTGAAGTTCACCAGGAACCCATGACCTACACCATGCTTGATCCCAGTCTACAGGAGGCACTTTTTCAATGTGTTAATACTGGATGCACGCAAAGGATGGAAAGCAGGTGAATTTGGCATTTCTTATATTTATTCTAGAGTAGAACATTTGAAATATTATTATATAGGTAGATATTGAGATATTATTATTTTCCAATTTAAATGATATTAGCCTGAATGAGCATTTTATTTCAAAGGAGGTAGTTCACCTTCCAAATATTAGTTCATTTGGACAGTCTGTGTTTTTTTACACTTCATTTTAATTTGCTGTGTATTTTATTCAGAAGCTCCCTAGTTTGGAACTTCGGTCTCTTTTCTAGGGTCCAAATGACGCTAGCAATCAGGCAATCAGGTGTTTTGAATGAGAGACTGATACAGGAGAGGGCCTGAATCAGTGGAATCACTGAATTACCGGGCCCCACAGCAAATTATTTTCATGCCCACAAAATGTCTAGAGGTTGACCTGTTTTACCAATATTTATTGAAATTGTATATAAACTAAGGCCTCAGGTGGCCCCCTGCAGCCACAGGGTCAGCTTCCTCTATAGTTACGTCCCTGGCCTGAATAGATAAGTAATATGTAACAATAACAGTAGCCTCACAAAGCAATAGTTTTTTTTTCGATGCTGAGATCAGTGACCTCCATTTAAAAAATGTAAAGTGCAGAAGAAGAAAAAGGCAAGTGATAACTACTTTTAAAAGACCAATTAAAATTGTACATTTGATAACACACAAAAGTTAACTTACTAGTGAACTACCCCTTGAAATCATATTTTTTATATTTCCGTGGTCAGTCAGTCAGTGTAATCAAAGTCACATTTCTTCTGTTCCTGAATAGCTCCCAAGTTTTGTCAGTGCCATTCATTTGCTGCTGTTGGTACTTTGCTAGGCCAAATTTCAGCTGAATATCCAGTTTATAAATCCTTGGCTGTGCTGCAGTTTCCTTTTAAATATTCAGATTTATTGTTTGTCTTCTACTGATGGTGACTAGATTACAGCAAGGCAACAGTATCTGTAATTGTGCCCTAACCCCTGTAACCAAGTTCATGTAGAGGATGTCACTTTCTTGGTCCTCTTGTGATCCTCTAGATTAGACTTTTGTACATATTAATCTACCTTCATTTATCAAATATAACTATTTTGGGCCACGCTGGAAGGTGTTAGAATAAAATATGAACATAAAGTAACTGTGCCTTCTGTTATGCTGTGAAAAAAAAATATCTCTCTGCCTATACATATCTTTGTACGCTCCATTTAACTGACACTTTATTTTGATACTTTATTTTTATACTGGATACTTTTTTTCCTACAGTTATTGCTTTGGAGTTTTGGATTGTGAATGGTGTATGGTGGATAGTGATGGGAAGACCCACCTAGACAAACCATATTGTGCACTCCAGAAGGAATGCTTTGGAGGCATTGTTGGAGCTAAAAGCCCGTATGCAGATGATATGAGTTCAATAGGTAATTTACATTTTTTTAAAGATATTAAAGAATATATAAACAAGGCAAACAAATTAACATTTTTCAGAATACATTGAACCTGCATTGACCCACAGGTTGACCACTGGTTGTCAGTGGGTTTGGGTTGAAATGTTGTCAATCATTGCAGGTTAAGGTTGGGTGTGGGTCAGACTGGGGAAGTATACCCTCCACTTCTCCCGAAGATTTTGTGTCGTAGAACCAGAGGCATACAGAGAAGTAGTGTACTGAGCAAGATGACATGGGTCAGGTGTGGGTACTACAATGGCAATATGCAGGTTAGGGTTGGGTGCAGGTTAGGGTTGTGTGTGGGTTGAGTTTTTCCTGACCTGACCCACACATCACTAACATGGAAATCTCTCTTTGTGACAGTCACTGTATTACAGAAATAAAGGGGTTGTTCACCTTCAAACACTTTTTTCAGTTCAGTTTGTTTCAGACAGTTCGACAGAACTAAAGACTTTTTCCAATCACTTTCTATTTTCTATTTGTGACCGTTTTTCTAATATTGAAGTGTAAAGTTTTCATTTTTCACCTTCTAAGGCAGTGACCTCCAACCAGTCGCTCGTGAGCAACATGTTGCTCCCCAACAGGTGTATTGTCTAACAGAGCCTCAATGTAGGTTGACAATCCACATAGGGTCTACCAAATGGCCAATCACAGCCCTTATTTGGCACCAGGAACATTTTTCATGCTAGTGTTGCTCCCTAACTCCTTTTACTTCTGGATGTTGCTCACGGGTTCAAAAGGTTGGGGATCTCTGTTCTAAGGGCTTTAGCACACGGGCAGATTCGGGGAGAATTAGTCGCCTGGCAACTAATCGCCTCTTCTTCGGAGCATCAATCTCCCCGAACTGCCTTCCCCCTGCTTTCCGCCTGCTAAAATGAAAAATCACCTGCGGCAATGCACTTGCGGCACTTCGATTTCCGAAGTCGCCCGAAGTGAAATCTGCCCGTGTGCTAAAGCAGCTCTAGGAGGGGGGTAGCCGACTGTTACTGATACATTTAGTTGATATGTTTGTTATCTTTGTCCCTGCTGAGCAGAATCCCAAAGTTCCATTAAAGGCAGCTGTTAGAATTGATACAAAAGTTGCTAATATTCCACAGATACTGTGGATAAATGTATCAATTAATGGTATCAACTAAATGTAGCAACTTGTAACAGCTCAGAATTCTCCTGGATCAGTGAGCTGCCAGACTGAAACACTAGACAGGAACATTAAACTTTAAATTTTGGGAAAACGGTAAAAAATAAAAGATAGAAAGTAATTGAAAAAAACGTTTTTGTTTATGGTGAACAATCTGAAAACAACTGAACTGAAAAAAGTGTTTGGAAGGTGAACAACCCCTTTAATTTGGTATGAAAGGATTTTGTCAAGTGTATTCTCACTTCAATACCAACATCGAGTTTTTAATTTGGTTGTGATATTTACTTTCCAACAGGGGATGAAGTAATCACACTGAGCATGATTAAAAGTGCTCCTGTTGGGCCTGTAGCTGGAGGAATTATGGGCTGTATAATGGTGCTTGTCCTGGCTGTATACGCCTATCGTCACCAGATTCATAGGAGGAGCCACCAGCATATGTCACCACTTGCAGCCCAAGGTAAATCTTTTACTTTTAATACTAAATATATCTAGGTTTTAGGGAACTTGTTGACCATTGTAACACTTGGTATTAAACATGACTTTACTTAATCAATACAATGTTCATGTTCCACACAGCAGCTCTTTTGCACTACATGACCATGTTTAGAAAAGCTAGAAATTCCAACTTTTTCATATCCTTAAAATAAAATTTATTTAACAGTCCCCCACACACTGTGATGTAAGGCAGTTGTGCCTTCAAGTGGATTTGCTATTAAGTTCCTGCAAAAACTCTAATAGTGCCCAGTGTTATTAAAACCGAGGACAATTTTCTGAAATTGTCACTAAAATGTATTGATCCCTTTCAATATTTTGAGAGGTGAAGTCTTGGCACTTTTGGAAGCAACAGGCACAATATTGGATTTGGAGTGGACCCTTTGGTTTAGATGTCAGAACTAGCTTTTAGCTTTAGGAATTTTAGCATTAAGTATTTAATATTGTTCTGTTTTTGTATTAATCATTTGTTTGTGGTTTATAGAAATGTCTGTACGAATGTCTAATCTGGAAAATGACAGAGATGAAAGAGATGAAGACAGCCATGAGGATCGGGGAATCAGTGAGTGTTTTTAAATCTGCTATATGTAAACACATTAGGCAGCATTAGAGTGCCATGCTAACTATATCTTTGTTTCACAGTAAGTAACACAAGATTCATAGCAGCCGTAATGGAAAGGCATGCACACAGTCCAGAACGAAGGCGGCGTTACTGGGGAAGGTCTGGTACAGAGAGTGATCATGGTAAGATAATGTCTGTGCATCTTTCTGTATTGCATTAGCAGCTGCCGCTTGCAGTAACATAACTTGTGCATAATGTCCTTAAAGAATGTAGATTTACATTTAGGGTCTCTGGTGCTTGACATATCATTACAATCACTATTTTATTTGATGCTTTTATAAAGCTTTTTTATTACAAGAAAGAAGAATTGCCTTTTGAAAAAGCGAATTGCGAAACGTATGTCAGGGCAACTGACGGTCTCCTTGATTTTAGCTTTAAATCACCGGATGGTGGGGCGGGATTGAGACTATTGAAAAACTTTTTTATTAATAACATTCTCAGACTCTTTTTACTTATCTATCTTCTATTCTAAGGACTGTGGGGTTTGCGGTTTTGTAGGTTAATATAGCCTCTCCAAAACAGATAGGAAGGTACAATTGAGACCGCAGCCCTACAGGTCCTGTCGTTCTACATCTTTGTGGTGCTCCTAGGGACTTAGAAAAAAACTATTAGTTATATTCTTGGGAGCAACTCCATCCTCTATACAATTTTCACTTTTCCTCAACTTTTAATCAAGAGTATAATAACCAGAGTTTATTTTAATTGTGACCATAATAATTAACTTTTAGATCTTAATTAATTTATGCACAAGTCACTAAATGAATTGGTGAACTAATTGATTGCACATGGCACTTTATTAATTAGAGCACATCAGAATTATCAAAAATCTAATCGATTGCACAGGTCACTTTATACTGTATACTTTAATGAATCGTAATAGTAAACCCATTATTGGTCAAATTGATTAGAACATTGAGAGTGAATTTAATTAATTTATGAATGAATTGGAATCCTTATAAAACACTGGCACCTTAAATTAAATTGATTGAATAGGGAGTAATCAACTCCGAATTCTAGTGGGTATCGATTTTGTGGGTTAAACTTGAATAAAATAACAAACGATACCAATTGATAAGTTTTTCTCTATTAAAAATATTTATTGTGAGGTCTTTGAAGGTGAATGTTGCACATGGTTTGTTATATCCAGTAGAGAGGAGTTAAATTTACCAAACCATAATAATAAGCAACATTGTAATTTGCTAACCTGGTGTTATCAGCTTATCTTAAAGACTGTAAACATAGTTTCAAGTCGGACTACTGCAATAAGATAAGGGTATCCTTTTCCAAACCACTAACAAATTGAAACTAAATTATTTTTTGAGGGAAGTGTTCGAATTATAGAGGTGTAGTAATTGATACAGTTACAAAACAAGGTTCTTTTCTTTCCTTCTCTCTTTTCATTATAATCGCTTTTATAAAGCTTTGAATAATGCAGTGAAGATTATTTTTACCTTTGTATTAAGTTTTAACAAGTATAGAGTACTTGCTGAAAAAAACAATTAGACACAGACGAGTTGGCTTTAAAGCAATATAAAGTTAGGTAAATGCTATAAACAGATAGACAGGGCATTGGCCACATTCCATTTCCTGGGAGTTTATTTTGCGTATACAATAGTTACTATAGATTGTTTATAACAAGTTTCTGTATTCAGTAGAATTGTACTTCAGGCAAGCAGAACTAAATGGAGCAGTTAGGGAAGATCTTTGTGGTGAACATTTCAAAGAAGAAAAAATGTGAGTGTCCCCCAAAATAATGAATCAATCAATTAAAAAATGAAAAATTTATTAGGACATCAGAGCAAGACCTAACGCGTTTCGTGCCTGCTGGGGCACTTACTTAACTTTAATAATATTTGATTATGAATCACTTATTAGCTTTGTGGTAGTACCTATATAGATCTTTTTGGCACCAACATAAACCATATTATTATTAAGATCTTTGTGGTGGTCTGATTAGTGTTACGCTGGCCATAAACAGGCCGATAAAAGCTGCAGACAGACCGAGTAGGCAGCTTATTGGCCCGTGTGTGGGACCCTCCGACGGGCGTCCCTGATCGATATCTGGCTGAAAGTCAGCCAGATGTTGATCGGGCAGGGGTAAAAATCCTGTTTGATCGCCGACCGCATCTGTTTGTTGATGCAACCCCACAATCCAACTGCCTGTATGTTCCGATTGTTGGGCCCTAGGGCCCATGATCGGATCAGCCTGATATCGCCCACCTCACGGTGGACATATAGGGGAGAGATCCACTCGTTTGGAGAAATCGTGTATACATAGAGATCTGTATATACAAATACTGCACTTAAAACTGAAACTGAGTGCTTTTTTCTTTCCACTAAGTTCAATAAGCTTGAAATTGTAATATTGTGTGTACTCAAACACACAATCACATTTTTTGTACAAATTATTACTATGGAAATGTGATAATAATAGAGCATGCTTTGTTTATTGCTTTGAATTGAGCATTTTCATGATAATGTTGATGAAAAGAATGGTATCCTCTATGTTTCTTATATTCTATATATTTTTTTTAAATATAGGTTATAGCACCATGAGCCCTCAAGAAGATAGTGAAAACCCACCTTGCAATAATGATCCTTTGTCCGCTGGGGTTGATGTGGGCAACCATGATGAAGATCTAGAACCAGACACACCCCCTCAGACTGCTGCACTTTTAAGCCACAAATTTCATCACCATTACAGACTGCATCATCCAGCTTTACATCACAGTCACCATTTACAAGCAGCTGTGACAGTACACTCTGTGGATGCTGAATGCTGATGGAACTGAAACTACTGCCAAATGGCCATGGAAAATGAGACCACTCAGTGCTGCAGTCAACAAATGCATTTTAAGCAATTGTTGAATAGGCTTGACATTTAGAAATGAAAGAAAAACCCTATTCTGCAAATTTTTATGCTCTAGTGAACCTCAGTACAAATAAAAGTGGAAAAGTATAAGGCATGCAAAACTGCTACAAAAAGAGTGGATTTCAGACCCAAGTGAAGGACAAGATACGTTTTATCATTTGACCTTGGACATGTGTTGAACAAATGAAGATACTGGTTTATTAAAAAAAAGTATCTAAACCTGAAAAAAACTATACTCATCTTCTTGAGTAGAAATGTTAATAGTTTCTTAACAATGCATCTCAATTTTTAATGAAAGGATTATTTTTCTACTATTTATTGAATATTCAAAACTTGCGGACAGTGGAAACCCTACACCCTTCCCTAAGAACATTAAACACTGTATTTACCTGAAGAAGAGTGAAGTGAATGCAATGGAGTGTTCTCTACAAAGAATAATTAGGATTTCTCCTACAGTACATTATCTACACAGGAAGCAATGCATTGATTTCTTTCAGTCTGGTTCTTCTTGGTTTTCTATTGTATGATCACTTGTTAAAGCCACTTGCTGCTGATAAGCTTTTTTTCTTTATTTTTTTTTTATTTTTCTTGAGTCTAGGTGACCGCATATCAGGGTTTTTGTTTAATAACCACATTTTAAACCAGGGCAAATTCATAGTTCCTGTATTAAAAGCCACTTAAATACAGTCTTTGTGTTTTAAACAAAAAAGGTAATATGGTAATAACGTCTTTATTCGCAATAAAAAAACGTTTCAAATTAACTTAAAGGAAAAAATGTGCCATATTTGGTTTTATTGCCATTTTTCTATGTGAGAGGGAAGTCTGATGATGCAGGCCCTGGCTCCAGTATTCTTGATTCTAGACCTAACTAAACTTTCCATGTACAGGGAAAAATGCTGAGAAATTGATGGCAGCTCCAGCTCATATGTTTAAATGCAAGTGTGTAAGTAATTATTTTGTTTTCCATACCCCAGTTATTGTTTGTTGTCTGTCTGTTAAATTACACTTTAAACATATTTAAATATAGGGTACAGCTTCAGTTTCATTTTTGCTCCAGTCCAGTAACCTTAAAAAAAGGTTAATCATATAATGTTCTCTAAATTTGTCTAAAATGCAATGTACATTTGCTCCTGAATATGCAATTTGTATGTATAGAATTGCTCACAGTAACCCAGCAGGATAGGCTGGATTTCATAAAGTTTGTTGTTCACCCTAACATTCAGTTATACCCAAGCAAAGTCTTCATACATGTTGTATTTTTTATACACACAGAATAAAAAATCTTTTGATAAAAATGAGACCTTTAATGCGAGTAATGCTTTTAGCAGTACCGGGTGTGAGGAAATGGTAGCAGAATGCATATAGAAGCACCGTATAAATCTTTAAGAATCAGGTTTAGAATTAGGTCTATTCACGGGTCAGGCAGGTTCAGGCCAACCTCGCTCCCCCATTTGTGGGTGGGTCCGGGTTGAGCTCTTCTATACTGCTGGCTTCTGGTTTTATAGACGTGCCTTCTCGCCTGGCCCCTTTTGTGGCATCATTTGTGGGGTGGCGCGGGTCTATAAAAAGAAGGGGGAAATCGGGCACCGGAGGGACCGGATTGAGGGAGGTCGGGACCGGGTCTGGTGTGGGTTGTGGAAAACACGACCGCACAACCACTGTTGGCTGGACATTAGAATAACCACTATATGAAGCCCCTTATTTTCATTAAAAAATATCTCCTTTTACTGTATTCCAGGCCTTTTAAAGCAAAAGTGTTACATTTGAATCAAGCCACTGTGTATTCATTGTCAGGAGTGTACCTGATACAGCTATTTGTGACTTTAAAGGGATACTGTCATGGATAAAAAAAAAAAAATTCAAAACGCATCAGAATTCTGCACTGAAATCCATTTCTCGAAAAAGCTAACTGATTTTTTTATATTTAATTTTGAAATCTGACATGGGGCTAGACAGTCAGTTTCCCAGCTGCCCCCAGTCATATGACTTGTGCTCTGATAAACTAAAGTCACTCTTTACTGCTGTACTGCAAGTTGGAGTGATATCACCCCCTCCCTTTTCCCCCCAGCAGCCTAACAACAGAACAATGGGAAGGTAACCAGATAGCAGCTCCCTAACACAAGATAACAGCTCCCTGGTAGATCTAAGAACAGCACTCAGTAGTAAAATCCAGGTCCCACTTTGACACAGAAAAAACAGACTGCCATAAAGCAGTTCCATCCTAAAGTGCTGGCTCTTTCTGAAAGCACATGATCAGGCAAATTTACCTGAGATGGCTGCCTACACACCAATATTACAACTAAAAAAATTCACTTGCTGGTTCAGGAATTACATTTTATGTGGTAGAGTGAATTATTTGCAGTGTAAACAGCGTACTTTAGAAATAAAAACTACACCAAAAAAATCATTCATGACAGAATCCCTTTAAGTTCTTTAGCGGACAGTACATTGAGTGAATAGGTCAGCCAATAGAGCTGATCTTGGCTCCTTCGTTAACAGTTTGAAATCTGCTGGTTCAAGCAGTCTTTCAAAAACTGTAGAAATCCAGCATTCCATGGTCAACACGGCTGGTTAAGGACCTCTCTTGGCACATGTATGGTCCTACAGCATCTGGCCCACATCTGTAACAACACTCCTGAACCCAGCACACTTTATTTTTATCGACTTCACAGCCACCAAGAAATTCACAATATCCACTTCCGTTGTTTTGGCCATAAGAACAAAAGGCAGATGAAGAACACATTGTTGGAATGGACTTGGCACTGCAAAGTCTTTAAACAAATGTTTTCCTTATTTTTAGTCTTACCATCATTTAGCCACATGATTCTATAGTAACTATATTACTATTTAGGATAGATAGATGGGTTATTTATTAAAGTTTTGGGGGGATTATAATCTCACTGCAGAATTTGTACATTGGAATACAGAAATATCAGTTGGGATGGGTTTAAAAAATGCAAACTGGGAAAATATCTGCATTACATTTGCCTAATTAATACTCTTATTGATCGTCCTTAAAATACATCTGTGTTTTTATACATTGACAAAGTAATACTCAAGAGTTTACAGTTAATATGGTCACCATGTATTAAGTGCAGAATGGTGCATTTTAATATTGTGTGGCTTTGTAATTTTGGGTCACCCTAGTGCTGCCGCTACACTCTAGTGCAGTGATCCCCAACATGCTGCTCTCTCCCACCCCTTAGATGTTAGCGGCCTCAAAGCAGGAGCTTATTTTTGAATTCCTGGCTTGAAAGCAAGTTTTAGTTGCATAAAAACCTTGTGTACTGCCAAACAGAGGCTCCTCTAAGCTTTCAATCAACATAGGGGCTGCCAATAGTCAATCACAGCACCTATTTGGCATCCCCAGGAACTTTCGTTTATGCTTGTGTTGCTCTCACACTCTTTTTACATGTGAATGTGGCTCACAGGTAAAAAAAACGGTTGGGGACCCTTTCTTTAGTGGATCTATTAACAGGACAATTTCTTAAAGACCGTTTTCATAAACTGAAGTTATGTTCTGGTCTCTGGTGTTTCAGTCTGGCTACTCGGTAATCCAAGTGCAGATTCTGAACTGTTACAATTTGCTACATTTAGTTGATCCATTTCTCAGTACCATCTGTGGAATGTTAGCAACTATTGTTATCAGTTATGACATCATTTCTGAATTATGCTCAGTAGGGCTGAAGATAAGAAAAGTAGTAACTAACGTAGACGGAACCCAACATGTTGTATTCTACCTGCACTGGGCCGCTCTGTGCGGCATTCAAAATGGTCTGCATTAACTCATTACTTCCCTTGCAGTGGACTGCATAATTGAAGCCACCGCAGTACAATATGTTGTCTATAAGAGCCCTGCTGGGTGCTGTAGCTTATTGAACTGAATATTCCTGGTATGCATATTTGTTATACATACCACATCATTTTCTCTGTAGACAACCATTTAATTATATCATACTGTTCTGTGTTTATCAATATTTACAGGGAATGCCCCAGCTGAGGCAACCAACATGGCGACATGTCAATGCCAATAAGATATGAAGGCTCATCAACTAATATAGGCAAAGTGCAAAAGTTACCAGGTTTTACACATAATGCCACATTTCTGCCCCCAGTTGAGTGCTTTGCTTTAACTGACAGTGATAAGATTACCCAAAATTGAAGAATTATGCTTTTATATTACCGCACTTCTTTCTATCCACCGAGGATATTACATTTAAGTAAATGAATGCTGTCACAAATGTTGGCCCATTTATACACTCAAAACTATAACTCTTATTACCCATGTAAGTGCTGCTGCTTTGTTTAGTCAGCCCACTAAGTTCAAGGTGCTAGAGCTGCATGATGTAACTGGGGGCACCAAAGGGTGAAGGCTAGAACTAATAATTGCAAAGTGGCTACTTTTATGGAATTCTAAGACATTTCCTAAACTCTACTGGGTTCAACTCTTTAAATTATTATCAGTTTACTGTGACAATCATAAGTCATATGAGTTGTGGAAAATGACTGAAAGGACAATTATTTTCTAGATATTATATATAAGGGCAATGAAAGACAGGGTGATTTTGACTGTAATGTGGAGGAGGTTACAGTCTCAAAAATCCATTATTTCTGCCATAAAAGTGAAGGGGTGAAGCATTTTATGCATTTGGTTCATTCCTCCTGAGCTAAGGCAGTAGTTCCCAACCTGCAGCTCTAATGTCTTTGAACTACAACTCCCAACCCCCCGGGAGTTGTAGCACAACATCTGCAGGTTAGAAATTTCTGATGGGTGCAGTCCATCGTAAAGTAAAGATTGTTGTATAGATTGTGGCCTGTTGGTTGTACGTAATTGTATTCTTTTGTAACATTTCATTTGTATCTAAGAAAATCACTGTCAATAATTGTGTTGTATTCCCAATGTAATTTGTGTAACTTCAACTGGAAATCTGTAACAACTGTAATTAATTATAATATAGTGAATAAAGTACCCCCTCTTGTAAAATATAAGGATATTATAAGTTACCGAGGAGTTTCATGACCATATAAAAACACGAGGCCGAAGGCCGAGTGTTTTTATACAGGTCATGGAACTCCCAGGTAACTTCTAATATCCTCATATTTTACAACTGGGGGTACTTTATTTATTATAATACACAAGTTTTAGTGAGTCATGTGACAGAAATGACATCAGAACTCACCGTTTATAACTGATGACATCAGAACTCACCGTTTATAAGGATATAATTTACAGGATATTCATGGCTTGTGTGTATTATATAAAGATATATTTTTGACCTGAAAGAGAGACAGATTTTTCTATATCACTGTTATGTGGAATTGTATCTGGTACTGTATGTATAACATAATAACAAGGAGTAATTGTTGTTGGCTACCAGACTGTGGAGGAGAAAGTGTAGCTTGTTTTCTAAACTTAAAGTTTAAGGGGTTATCTATCAAAGTCCGAATGTCAAAAACAAAAAATTCAAGATTTTTTTCTATGAAATCCAAATTTTTAATGGAAAAAATTAGGGATGCACCGAATCCGGGATTCGGCCTTTTTCAGCAGGATTCGGATTCGGACGAATCCTTCTGCCCAGCCGAACCGAATCCTAATTTGCATATGCAAATTAGGGGCAGGAGGGAAATTGCATGACTTTGTCAGAAAACAAGGAAGTAAAAAATGTTTTCTCCTTCCCACCCCTAATTTGCATATGCAAATTAGGGTTTGGGTTCGGTATTCGGCTGAATCTTTCATGAAGGATTCGGGGGTTCGGCCGAATCCAAAAAAGTGGATTCGGTGCATCCCTAGAAAAAATATTTTTTTTCCCAAGATTTATTATACTCAGAGGATGGAAAAGGTCTGGATCTGAAAATCCGGAATCTCAGACTTACCAAGGTTCTATATAAGTCAATGGGAGAGGTCCGTATCCTATTTGGAAGTTTCTGTGGTCTGTGCTGGAATTAGCTCGAAAATCGAGTATTTCGAACTTTTCGGGCCGAAATCTGAAAAATTCAGGCTTTTCGGGAAAAAGCCTGAAAAAATTTAGCCATTCATGGAAAAAAACGCGTATAATTTGGACTTTCACTCAGTTTTTTACAAGTTTTTTTCAAGCTTTTTTTAATAATAAATAAAGTTTAATTGTGAATTCTAGTTTGGTCGGACTTTTTTTAGTTAGTTAATTTGGATTTTGATAAATAAGGCCGAGTCTTCGGGGGAAATTCAGTAAAGGGCAAAGTGAGTAATGTTAGCTAAAATTCGCCAGCGTGACGTCATTTCGGCACTTTACCGATTTACTAACGGGCGCAGGTGTAAATTCGCTAGCGGAGTTAGACTGTAGCGCTACTTTGCACTCTAATGCCAGGCAAATTTTCGCTCTTTCGAATGGACGTAACTACGCAAATGAACTAAGATGCGGATTTTACTGAACGTTATGTTTTGCCCCAGACTTGCCTTCGCCATCTCAGACCAGGCGAAGTGCAATAGAGTAGATAGGCGTTCCTCAAAAAAAGTTGAACATTTTGCTAAGTCCCAAAAACGCTGGCGACTTTACAGTTTTTCAGGGTGATAGGCTGCAAAAGATCGTAAATATTTTTGACGGTGCCCGGCTTTCCCCCTACATTTCCTAACATATGGCACATAAACTATACACTGGGCACATGTGTAGGGCAATATAACAACTCTATTTTCTTTTATTAAGATTCCCTGGGCTTGTGTAATGTAATGTATTTGCTGCAACATATATGTCCATTGAAATTTAACTTCCCGCCGTATGCAAATTAGCCAAAACTAGAGCAACTTCGCTTTGCTTGCCGAATAAACGATAGCGAAACTTTGCCATTGTTCGCGCCCTGGACGCAACTTCGCATGTTAGTGAATTACCGTTGTTCTGGGGAATTTTCACCTGGCGAACTGTGGCGATGTGAGTGAAGCCGTCGCTGGCGAATTTCCTCAGGTTAGTGAATTTGCCCCCTTAGCCTTAAAGTTTAGAGCACATATTGCTGACAACACAAGTTTATTGCATTTGGCTGCTTTTAATTGACTTTCGGTGCTAGTGACACTCACTCTAGCACAGGGTCCCCAACCTTTTTTACTCGTGAGCCACATTTAAATGTAAAAAAGAGTTTGAGAGCAACATAAGCATGGAAAAGTCCATGGGGATGTCTAATAAGGGCTGTTATTGGCTGTTTGGTAGCCTACAGGAGGCCTTGTTTGGCAGTACACTTGTTTTTTGCAACCAAAACTTGCATCCAAGCCTGGAATTCAAAAATAAGCAGCTACTTTGATGCCACTGGGAGCAACATCCAAGGGGTTGGTGAGCAACATGGTGCTCGCGAGCTACTGGTTGGGGATCACTGGTCTAGCACAATCTAGATTTGTGTATACTTGCCCTTGTAAAGCAGGAAGGTATCTCTGCCCGGGCATTTCTAGATTAAGGCTGATAGCAAATTTAGGGATGTGTATTGGTACATTTCGGCTTTCCTATTGTCTAGGAGTCTTCTGGCTAATTTGCAAAGGGTCTGTAGTTCTCTATCCCTTAGCTACTCTCCATCAGTGGATGTGTAATGCAAAGAAAATAAGCTTCTCCTTATTGCCCCCCCCCCCCATTGTCTCCCAGGACTCAGAGACTACAATGTCACAACCTATTGAATCAGATCCAATTAGAAAGTGATAGCAAACACATTTATGTAATTTGTTTAAAATGAGCTGCTAATAAAAGATCTTTCATTAATAGAAGGGTGTGTCATTCAGACTAGCATTCCACCAAAAAATGATTTATATGCAGCATTAATAGCTGGCAACTGTGAAAAGTGGAACCACAAGTGACGTGCTGCAAAATTTGAATTCATCTCAAGAAACATCAGAACCGCTTTTGAAAACATCAAGTGGCAATAAATGTTTATGCCTCAAAAAACAACCATTTAGTTCAATGCTCTGCTGTTGTGATCTGATTGGTAGATTAAGATTTCCCTTTTGAGCACCACTGGCCTATAAAGCTGTTTGGCAGACACTCTACCCATAATATTTCTAGTTACTGGAATCCCTTCCTGAGGTGGTGGGTATACTTTGCCAAACAATTCCACCTGTGCTGAAATAACAGATCTAGTATTAGTAAAGGTGTTTTGTGAATGTGCTACATGATGAACAATGTGTTATTTCCTGGCGTTACTGTCCAGTAATGAATAAAGCTATTGATAACAGAATGGTAACCCTGTGATTCCACATGGATCGTATTCAGTTGAGCTATATTAAAGGGGTTGTTCACCTTTAAATTAACCTTTGTGTGATGTGGAGGGTGATATTCTGAGATAATCTGCAATTGGTTTAATTTTTATTATATGTGGTTTTGGAGTTATTCATCTTTTTAATCAGTAGCTCTCCAATTTGCAATTTCAGCAATCTGGTGGCTAGGGTTCACATTACCCTTGCAACCTTGCACCGATTTGAATGAGAAACTGCAACATGAATGGGAATGGAAAGAAAGAGAAGTCATAAAAGAAAGATTAATAATAAATTTGTATCTTTACAGAGCATTTGTTTTTAGTGGGGTCAGTGACCCCCATTTGAAAGCTAGAAAGAGTCAGAAGTCAGCATGTTGTTCAAATACTAAAAAAATTAAGGCCAATTGAAAAGTTGTTTTGAATTAGCCATTCTATAACATAATAAAAGGTAAAAACCCATTTAATTATTTTATCTAAGATTAGGATGTTAAAATGTAGCCCATGTCCCATATTAATAGCCAGGGTAAAGCTGGCCATAGACGTGCAGATTTTAAACTAATGACGAACAATAGGTTGTTTCAGTCTGTCGACATGCTCCTAACCATTTAGATTAAAAAGTAGGAAAAATAACTGTTCTGGCCATTAACTGACAGACCGCAATTGTACAAAAGTATAACGTCATGTTGCCCCGCAATGGTAAAACTGGTGTGTCTGCTTCAGAAACACAACTATAGATTATATAAACAAGCTGCTGGGGGCAGCCATTTAAGCACAGGATACACAGTAGATACATAAGTTCTAAAGAATCCCATTGTATATTACAGAGTTTATCTGTTATCTGTTGTGTATCCTGTCTCCTTTTTCCAGCTTGAATGGCTGCCTCTATGTCAATATGACAGAAAACCGGCACAACAGTCTCTTGCAAGCGGGATTAACCCTGTGTGTTTATTGGTGCAAGCAATGCGACATTTCGGGGGAAGCCCCTTCGTCAGACAGACTAAAAAGTGAGGCAAAGTGACATTATACAATTAGCATATCTAATTAACTGGAGAAACCCGATCCCAATGTCAATAGAAAACATTGAATGTCCATCGTGTAGGGTGAAACACTCAATGTCAATGAAAACCTACATAAATATTTTTGTAAATGTAACAAAATGTCCAAAAGAATCCAATGTCCACAGTGCAGGTTAAGGCATCACAAAGTCAAAAAGACAATGATGAAGCTTAAAGCTATATACATTGTCCAAAAAAGAAACCAATGTCCTTAGTGTAGGTAGAGGCATCACTAAGTCAAAAAGATCATGATAAAGCTTAAAGCTATATAAATTGTCCAAAAAAGAAAACAATGTCCTTAGTGTAGGTTGAAGCATTACTAAGTCAAAAAGACCATGATAAAGCTTAAAGCTATATAAATTGTCCAAAGAAGAAAGCAATGTCCTTAGTGTAGTAGGTAGAGGCACCACTAAGTTAAAAAGTGATGTCCTTTGTGTTCTGTTAAAGCACCATAATCCAGGGATTCAAAGCCATGGTGAGCTTATTATTCATTTGCAACACAGTAACAAAATATCAATAACCAAACATTGTTACAACATAATAGCAAACAATATTACATATTTTTACCATTTAGAAAAACACTGTTTTACCCTGTCAGTTGAATAGAACAATATGTCCCTGCTACATTCAACATCAATATTCATCTCTGTGGGAAAAAAAGGGAAATAAGGAGTTAAAATCTATAAATAACAAGATAGGCTAAACTCCTTATTCGAACCACGAGGAACCTTAGTTTGCAGAGCCCAAATCCAATATGACTCTCGTTGTAATAAAACTTTTTCTTGTCCTGTCCAGCTCTTGTTTTTTCAAGTATTTGCCACCTGACTTGTGACACAATGTGGCCATTAAATATCCAACACAGTGTAGCCGATCAGCACACCTATTATATACATAGATCAATGCATGAGTGACCTCTAGTGACCAAAAGAGGAAATTATAAAAAAACAAAATTAATGTACTCATGCGTTTCAATAAAAAACTGAATTTATTGGGACATATTAAAATCCATTAGACCCCACAAAAAAGCCTTTCTAATGGATTTTAATATGTCCCAATAAATTCAGTTTTTTATTTAACTCTATGCCCATTCTCAAAAAAAAATGTTTTGCTAAAGTAGTTTCTTTTCTTTTCACTGCTTTCAGTCCCTAAGTTCTTTCTTGCTATATCTTTTTCCTTTGGTGGTTGATAATTCCAGATGTGCTCATAAAGCCTTATTTTTATGAGTGGGCTTGTTTGACCCACATGGCTACATAGCAGCTTGTTTATATAAATGAAAGCAGTCTTCCTGAAGCAGACATGCTAGTTTAGCAGTGTGGCACAACAGTACATTATATTTTCATTATGTAAAACACTTATATGTGTTGGTGTTACTGTTCCTTTAAGGCACAAATACTTGAAGTTCAAAACCACCACCAGCCATTAATGTTGTGTGTGAGCCTGTGGTTTTCTGCCTTTTGTTAATCTTTCTGGTAAGATACTTTGGGGAGAAGCCTGCAACTTAAGACCGTGAATGGGACCTTTGCCACAACCAGACTGATATCTGGCCAAATAGCCAAGATATATTTATTTGGAAGTTAAATATCTAATTGGAAGAGAAGTGCACTGGCATTTACTTTTGATCTTTCACAGGGCAAACAATTGAATGGCTCAGCACGACTGGTTGGCCAAAGCAGGCAGACATTTTGTGTGTATGGCCATTTGTACACCCTTTCCCTGCCACTGACCATGGCCTTCCACAAACACAAACAATGTATTTGTTTTTCAGGCCCTTATGTACCTTCAAAACGCACCCCAATTTATATAATCTAACAACCTTTTTCAAAAGGTATTATATATTTTTTCATGGCTTTTGAATTATTTGCCTTCTTCTGACTTTCCAGCTTTCAAATGGGGGGGTCACTGACCCCATCTAAAAACAAGTGCTGTGTAAAGCTACAATGTACAGTTATCGCTACTTCTTATTACTCAGCTTTCTATTCAGGCCTCACCTATTCCAGACTCTTATTCAAATCATTGTATAGGGGAATTTGGACCCTAGCAACCAGACTGCTCAAATTGCAAACAAACTGGAGTTGAGGGACTGTCTGAAGGAAACACCAGCCAGAATCTCCTCCCAACTGTACAGGCAATTTGACTTGCTGTAAAGAGAAGCTGTACGTATGGGCAGGGAGAATGACAGGGCCCGCCCCGCATCTCTTTCCACCAAGTCCACCGCTGCAAAATGGCGGCACGCGACAGTGGGCTTCCCCAGATGTCTCCTGGGCAAGAAGAGGATAGCAACCCGGAAGCCATTAGTACAGCCTCCCAAGACTCGCAGGAGTACGAGCTAAAGCAGCCTGCGTGTAGTGAGGGAGCAGCCGCAACTCTGCCTGCGCTGGACGAGACAGAGAAAGGCCGGAGATTAGAGACAAGTCTGTGGGAGCTTAGGAACCGCAGGAAGATTCTCATGAAGAACCTGCCGCACGATTGCACCGGCCAGGTGGGACAGTAGCAATGAAGGGTGGGCGCTAGTTAAGGTGCGAGCTAAACCTCCACTGTGGGCAGATAGTGTGGGGCTGTTAGTAGGGAGGGACCCATATTGGGCACTGCACCCTCCTGTCATCACCAGCTGCCTATAAAGCAACTTAAACCTACTGCTTAACTGACACCCACAGCATGTAGATTTTATATGTAATTGTCCTAACCTATATCCACGACTTCATGACTAATTATACTTGCCCCTTCACTGCATCAGCAACGCATCACCCCTTACCTGCATATTACAATATTCAAATACATGTCACCAAAATAAACTCTCTGCTAGCCATGGGCAACCTGAGACACCCCCCCACACACACACACACACACCTCATGCAGATATCTGTGCTTTCTGACCCCTCTGATTCTGTGCGGGATGGGGGAGGTTTCCGGCCTGTGCGTTCTGTCCCGCTGCATTCTTGCTATCCAGAAAGGGTCCCGGGAGGGGGATTGATGATGCCTGCCTCTGGGTGCCCACACATAAAATATGGCCCAGGGGTCGCCGACTCTGTGTAAAACTGTTCTAAATTGATACATTTAGCTGACCAATGTCTTATTTTTGGCCCCGCTAAGCAGAATCCCTGAGTTTCATTAAAATCAGCTGTTATAATTGATACAAACAAGTGGCATATTCCACAGATACTGCTGAGAAATGTATCAACTTAAAGGAGAATTCAACCTGTAACATAAAAAACCCTACCCTACGTAGACCCCCCCCCAGGCAAATGTCCCTAAAGGTGGCCATACATGGAGAGATCCGCTCGTTTGGCGATATCGTCAAACGAGCGGATCTCCCTCCGATAAGGTGGGCAATATCGGCTGATCCGATCGTGGGCCATAGGGCCCAACGATTGGATCCTAACGATGCCCAAATGGGCGGTCGGATCGCGGGACCGCATCAACGAATAGATGCGGCCACGATCCTCAGGATTTTCTGTCCCATCCGATCGAGATCTGCCCGACTTTCGGCCAGATCTCGATCGGTGAAGCCCGTCGGGGGGCCCCATACACGGGCCAATAAGCTGCCGACACGGTCTGTTGGCAGCTTTTATCGGCCCTTGTATGGCCACCTTAACTTTTTACTTACTCCTCGGTGCAGATTCTGTCCTCAGAAGTTCACGGCAGCCATCTTCTTTTCTTCGTTAAACTTCGGAAGCAGCGCAGAGTTTTCGGCACATGCACAGTTAGAGTTATATTCCGGTCCAGAACAAACTGCGCATGTCAGGCTTGGTAACAAGAATAATTCATCAGCTTGCATTCTCAAGCCTTGCATATGCTTTACTTCTAAGGTTCCTTTGAAGGGTAAAGAGGGTGAGCAGTTCTCAAATATTAACAATTTTATTGACAGTGGTAATACACTGGACAGCAGCTGTATACTTTTTTTGTTTTGCAAAAATGTATAAATCAAACTACTGGAGGAATTCACAAAAAAAAGAAAAATATGATATAGCGGATCCCTTATTTTTGCTGTTATTTTTTTTACCCCTTTAAAGGGTTCCTTCTCTCAATCCCTTTTGTCTACTGGACGAAAACGTAGTTCTAAGCAACTTTCCAATGCATACTTGATCATTTTCAATAATTTATTTATTTTGGAATTGTAAAAATGAGCAGTATCTGTTTACAGTCTCCCTTACTGTCTCCTGAAGCAGTGGAGCAAAAACCAGCTGGGGCCTGGAGAAGAACCGACTCCTGTTACTTTGTATTACAAGTCAGGCCCAGAAAGCAGAAAGGGAAACTTTCTGTAATATATAGGAAAGTTGAAAGAGTCATTATGTCATTATGCCAAAATAATTTTTGGCCAGAGAACCGTGTCATTTATAATAATTTTAAGGAGAATTACACATAGGGGCAAATTCACTAAAGGGCTCATTTTCAGCTATTAAGGCTTCGCCACACTTGCGCCACTTCGCCAGCCGTTAAGCAAAGTTGCGTCTCGTCAACCGAAGTTTCACTAGTGTTAATTCGTCAGCGCGAGCATTTCATGGCGAACTTTCGCTAACGTTCGTTTCTGCCTAGCCAAACTTTGTTAGTACTCTTACGCTTAGGTCAATTTGAATAGGGCAGGTACATATAGGTCATATAGACGTCTTTATTAGTGATGTTGGTGCCAATGCTTCAAGTGGCCACTTATTATTAAAAATGTTCAAGGAAGCAAAATAAAGGCAAGAGATCCTCTAATGCCCTAGATATGCCCTAGACATGAGGCATGAGGCAAGAGATCCTCTAATGCCCTAGACATGAGCCCACCCTTAAACAAATGTGGCATGCCCCTTAAATTGTTAAAAAAAAAATGTTTTATAACAAAAATGTTTTAACAGTTACAACTTTTAAATACAATCCCGCAATTTTTTTTTTTTATAACTTTTCGGCATACAGGATATGATGTCACTGACATAAGATTGACATAAGAGGAGAATGTATCGTCATCTGATCAGTTCGCAAGGTCTAAGGTGGCGTAAGAAACTCTGGTGAAAGGGGTAACATTATGGAAAATTCGCACTTTCGCCTTGCGAAAGGGCACAAAACTTTGTCAGCGATGTACTCTTTTGCTAGTGAATTGTCCACTACACTTGCTAGTATTTAGCAATCTCCCTGCGGAATGGATTTCTGGTGAATTTTTGCTCGCAACCGCCTCTTTGCCCTTTAGTAAATCTGCCCCATAATGTATTGGTATACTAATTATAAGTATTTTTGCTTAAAAAGGTTGTTCATCTTCCAAGCACTTTTTTTTAGTTCAGTTGTTGATTTTTCTTCCTCTGCATCAACTAGCAGTTTTATTTAGAAATAAAAATTTGAACTTGGAAATATTTCTTATTTTAAAAAAACAATGTGCATGCATCTATTTAAATGTACCACTTTTAGATGTTGATACACAATCAAAATTCATTGGCAGTGATGAGATTTTAGGTAGGGATGCACCGAATGCACTATTTTGGTTTCGGCCAAACCCCCGAATCCTTCGCGAAAGACTCGGGCGAATACCAAACCGAATCTGAACCCTAATTTGCATATGCTAATTATGGGGGAATGGGAAAACATTTTTTACTTCTTTGTTTTGTGACAAAAAGTCCCGTGATTTACCTCCCTGACCCTATTTTGCATATGCAAATTAGGATTTGGATTCGGTTCGGCTGGGCAGAAGGATTCGGCCGAATCCAAATCCAGCTGAAAACGGCCGAATCCCGAAACGAATCCTGGATTCGGTGCATCCCTAATTTTAGGTGTCTCAGGTAAAAGACTAGCCTTCCAGGAAAGCAGGATAGACGGGTATATATTTAACTTGCTTCTAATTGATACTCTGAAAATAAAAGAAACCAACACATTTTTTCTACCTGTCTGTGTTTTTAGTTACTAATCTTATAATATGTGTATATTTTTGTGAACAACATTGAGCTGCTGAATTTGAAATGTTAATAGAAATGCTTAGGTATGCATGCATATGTGGGAAGCTAGGAGGAGGACAACAACCACAGAATGTAAGTTTGGGGGACTCTGACATAAAATTCCTTTTTTAAAGGCTAAAATTTCTAACGTTCCCTAGAAAAAGCTTTCACGTTTTCCCAGAAAAGTTCTCTTATGGCCTCCAGTGTGCATGGTATAGCAGGGGGTCACATTAGGTTACTTTGTGCCAAGATTTGCTAGAACATAAGTCAACTTTACTTTGTTTGAGTTTGAGCTTTGTTTCCTGACACAAACTAAATCCGTGTGTTTAAATTTTCCATTCCTCGTTCATCTGCAGGATATCCATGACTTGCTGAAAGGCTACGAAATTAAATACTGCTACGTGGACAAAAATAAAAAAACAGGTAATACCATACTTTTTATTTCAGGGGTGTAAAATATCACAATATATATAATCACAATTGTGGGTGTCAATTTTTGCAAACTTTGCAAGCCAAAAAAAATACAAAATGACGTTATGTACATATGTCGGTAAAATAAAATATGTCCTCTAAGATTCATGGGTTAAACTGGCCATAAATATAGTCCTTGTTATAATGCTTGGGTACACATAAAGAAGCTGTTCCATTCAGGTGTAAAGTCTGCTGTCTTTGAATAGACCCTTCTGCTGTTTCAAAGAATGTGCATGTGCTTTATGCACACTGACAGTGGAGTAACTTTGGAGACCTCCACTCCCCACTCTAGCTGATATTGCAGGTCTCCTCTGACGAGGAAAAAAATGTGGGTCACATTCTGCGCCCTCCTATAGCGGAAGTAGACCATGGCCCCCCTCAGTTGGGTCTGTTTTTTCTGCTGTTACACCCCTGCACACCAATAAGGATTAATTACATCTTCATTTGGACCAAGTACAAGGTACTGTTTTATTATTTCAGAGAAAAGGGAAAAATATTAAGAATGTGCATTATTTTGATAAACTGGAGTCTATGGTAGACGGCCTTTCAGTAATTACAAGCTTTCTTTTTTTTAGCTGCAATTCCCCTACATGGTGTACATTGATTTACCGCTATTATGCTGCCCCCCCCCATACAAGTCTTCATCTCTCAAGTTCAGGTGTCCCCGACCTTTTTTTAACCGTGAGCCACATTCAAGTGTAAAATAATGTTGGAGAGCAACATAAGCGTCCCTGGTGTGCCAAAAAAGGGCCTGTGATTTGCTATTGGCAGTAGACGGTTTTTATGCAACTAAACCATTACTTTAAAGTGATACTGACACTAAAAAATATATTTTCAGAATATTAATCTACATTAAAAGTTACCTATAGGCCAAGGAGCTCCACATTGTTGGAAACATAGACACATGCTAATTCCTGTTATTTTCGGAAAATCTCTACTTTGTGCAGGAATGTATACGTTTCTGGAAAAGTTAGTAAATGTTAGATATAGAATCCTGAAACAAAGAAAAATGTATACATTGCTGGCAAATGTAGCTGTACTTACCGTAAAATGGATAATGGATTACTTATCCCCAGTGTCGGACTGGCCCGGCGGGATACCGGGAAAATACCCGGTGGGCCCCGACCCTAGTGGGCCCCGCCGGGCCAGTCCCCCTCTCCCAAACAGTTTTTTAAAAATAATAAAAAAATTTCGGCGCACAGCAGCGCCGTTTGCGCATGCGCGCCGAGCGTCGTTTCCGTTTCTGCATGCGCGCCGTTTGCGCATGCGCGATGCGCCGCCTGGGCGCCGAGGAGGGATTCACCTAACAAGTAGGTAGAGGGGGCCAGAGGGGGGCCCTGGACACCAGTCCCGGTGGGCCCCGGACCCCCCAGTCCGACCCTGCTTATCCCTACATATACTTTTGCAGATAAGCTTGTCTCTTTGCATACGAGTGCTGAAAATGTATCTAGCACAGCAGCCCTGTGCAACTAGTTTTATAGTCCCCGATCTGCAATGTTTATCTTTCAGGTGCTCTCTGGTATGTCCAGCTCCCCATCTTTATATCATTGTCCTTGTGATTCCTACTGGCTTAGGAGTTGTGCAGGTGATCTGGGCACACGTGGGTCACAAAGTCACCAGACTGAAGGTAAGTGCTTGAAGATTGGGTTGGGGTCTTGGATTTAGTTGCATAGGTCTGCTGTACATGGAGACCAATGCAGAGACCAGCTTTTCTGCAAAAAAAAAAAATTCTAGTACTTTAGTTTCCCTTTGACCCCTGATTCTCTTTGCATGTCCTTTCACAAACATCGCAATATATGACATCTATTTTTATGTACAATCAAGACTAATGTTGCCACAGTGTGAAATGCACCAGACTGAAAGCATTCCATGTGCCATTATCCTTAAAGACAGAGAATGAAATAACCATTAGGAACTTGCTTTGTCTTGTCTTTAGATCTGGTTTCAGTAAAGCACAAGTGAATCTTTATCTTAGTATTTTTGAGATCGGACTTTTTGATTTCTTTTAATCCATCTCACCCTAACCAGGTTGGTTTTTCCGTATTGCTGAGATCAAAATTAAGCAATTAGGCATAGCTAAATTCTATGACCTGCACTTGAACATTTTACTTAACCCTTTTGAAATGGTATCTGTGCTTATTCCTGTGAAACATTTCTGTGAAGTGCTATTTGCATAGTTGTGTAATTTTTCTGCTCTGTAATTGCAAACATTCACTTGTTTCATGTTCTAATCTCTGACTGTTGTTTTCAGATAATGTTTAAAGGGCCAGCTAAACTAAAAATAAATTGATGTTTCCACTCATTAGCGTTCTTTGATCATTTTGCAAGTTAAATGTATTTGTATTGTATTTTTATTTTTAGTGGTTTTTTATTAGTTTTTCCATTTTTATTATTGGCCTCTTTAAACATGATAAAAGTTAAAGCTGTCCCAGCTAACTTGGTTGCCTTGGTTTTTTTTCTTTCTTACCGTCACCAACACTTCTATCAAACCATAAAGGATTTCCTTGCTTACAAAGGGAATATACGGACATGTGCATTTCTGCCACACTGCCCTTAAAATTCCACTTTTTAGGTCCATCATGTAGGGGATATTTGTTTGTGACAAAATCACACACTATATATTTAAATTTGGCCTACAAGCAGATCACTAAGAAATGTGGCCAACTGTAGTCCAGCTACTTATAGAGGAACACTCGCTAAAGTGAAAATTACCATAGTGCCAGCAGATTTATTGCTCCAGGGTTTTCTATGATTCATGTTGCAGCATGTATACTGGCAACACAAGTCACATTGAGATGAAATAGAAGCTATGTGAATAAGGGTCAGACACTTATAAACAGTAGTATACAATTTGGAAAGAAGGCGGTGGTTCTTTAAATGTGATCATCTTCTTGCATACAAATATTGGCAGTTATGGTATGAGTTCTGTTAGTGTCTAAACAAAATGTTTCTTTCTCAGAATAACTATAATTCTCCTCTATAGACGACATCTTGGCATGTATTATTTGATTTTCAAATTGATTCCTCTAATTTCAGCCTTTGTCACTTTATTAAATGGAGAGCAAGCACAAAATGTCATTCAGAAGTTTCATCAGCACACACTTCGAGACAGAGAAATTTCAGTTCAACTTCAGCCTACGGATGCTGTACTCTGTGTTACCAATTTGCCCCCGTTATTCACATTGCACAACTTTGAAGATTTAGTGAGAGCTTATGGCAATACTGAGAGGTGCCTACTGGTCTATAGTGAACTTACGGGCCATTCCAAGGGATATGGATTTGTGGAGTACATGAAAAAAGATTCTGCCTCTAATGCCAGGCTGGAATTATTTGGAAAACCATTGGCAGAATTTACCCTTTTTGCACAGTGGATGGATAGCAATCACATGACCATGGAACTCATTCACTCAAAGTGCCTGTGTGTTAATAAGCTTCCTAAGGGCTACAATGATTGTGATGAACTAACACAGCTGTTCTCTGCTTTATACAAGCCATTGTTCTGCCAGGTAAGGTTCAGTGTGTTTATTCTATCTGTTGTTTTTCTGGTAAAGTAAAAGTCTAATAATGATATAATAATATTTATTTAATGTAGAACCTTGGCACCCACCAAAAGTTCTGAATGGCAGGGTCCAATCTAGGAAGTATAGGCCTTTTTAAATATCTTGGCTTTAAATGTACGAGGTAAGGGGTAGATCCTGTTTTGATACGTAAAGAAAAGGAGCCCGAAACCAAAGTAAAAAAATTAAATAAAGTGCTGTAAAGTCATCCATGCACCTTGGGTTTAAACAGTCCAAATAATATATTGTTCAATATGGCCATCTAGACACTATATCAAATTGTATTTCATTCAGTTGATGGGCCAAACAGCAGATATGAACAAAGGTGAGAGGTATTTGTGTTCTATCTTATTTCTGAATAAGCGAATTCCTCATCCGTATGCAGTGAGACTTTATAGTATATGTGCACTTTTTAGGATGCCATCAGTGCCAGTGCATACAACTTTAGACAATTACTTTTTAGCACTGTGGAAGCGTACTGTTTTTTGGGTAGCATGCCATAAATATACCTTATTTCCCAGGTGCTTATATAGAATGGAGTGATGCCAGTACAGAAGGTGAGGTATGTTGGTTTTCATTGCTTTCTGGAGATTTTGTAGCAATGCTACTTTTTTTGAAATTGAAGAAGGTTTTCTCTGCAGAATGCAATGACACAAATGGCCCGGTGTAGGATGAACTGGCCTTTTCCCTCTCACCATAAAAACACAATGTTTAACAAAAGTCTTAAAGGGGACCTGTCGCCCTAAGAAATAATTCCAAATAATTTTCTATCATGTTAGTTGAGCAAAATAACCTTTACTTACACTATATTTGTTATTTAGATTTTGTTTCCTTTAGTCTTAGAATTATACAATCACAGCAAGCAGGCAGGTGCCATTTTGTGGAAACTGTTATTAAAACAAATTTGTGTATTACCCCAAAATCTTGTGTATTTTTGAGAATAGGGGACTTAATGTCCATGCATAGTGCACGACACAATTACAGAGTATGTACATTACATTTTTAGAATTTACACTTAAATATAGAATGTAAATGTGTCTGCTGCTGTTTTATTTAAATGGTAAAAAATGGTTTTGGCATCTTCTAAATAAAACATCTCATCTTGTTTTGCAGCTGGCTGAAGATGAAGGTGGTTGTTTTGTTGATTTTGCAGTGGTGGAATATGAGACAGCTGAGCAGGCTGAGGCGGTAAGGAATTCAATGGATGGAACCACTGTTAAAGGAAGCAGAATCCAACTGTCCTTCTGTGCCCCAGGCTCTCCAGGCAGAAGCACTTTAGCAGCACTTGTAGCAGCACAAGGAATGGTAAGGAATTTTACCTATTGCTCTCTCTATTGCTTTTTCTGCATATGTTTCTTGGAAGAGAAACAGATCTTTAGGGGGAGACATTGTCTGCCATGTATATTAATTGTTAAAGGAACACCAAAAAATTAAAGTGTTTTAAAGTAATGAAAGTACCATGTACTGTTGCCCTGCACTTGCAAAACTCATGTGTTTGCTTCAGAAACACTACTATAGTTAATATAAACAAGCTTCTGTGTAGCAATGGCGTAAATGGGGGGGGGGGGAAAGGCTATATGGCACAGGGTAAATAGTGGATACCAGATAACACCATTATGTTCTACAGAGCTTATATGTTATCTGCTGTGCAACCTGAGCCTTTCCTCTTTTGAATGGCTGCCCCCATTGCTACACAGCAGCTTATTTATATAAACTATAGTAGTGTTTCTGAAGCAAACATCAGTTTTACCAGTGCAGGACAACACTGCATTATATTTTTATTACTTTCATTTTTTGATGTTACTGTTCCTTCAAGTTCTTATCTGCTGAAGCACCTTTCCAGCAGGTACATAGGTCATCAAAGATGGGGAAGTACATGGGAGCCACAGTGGTTGGCCTGGAACAAAAGCTTTTGGACAGATGTGTGCCATTCTCATGGAGTCTGATTGTTGAACACTCAAGATAGAACTTCATAAATTAAAACAAAGTTTAAATGTGGCCCAAACACTTTCTAAAATGTGTACATTTTTAGCACTGACCTCCTCATTTATATTGTACTATACCATGCCAAGCAATTAAATAGGCACAGTTTTTGCATTTAAAGAAATATTTGCATACTTATATAGACTATAGAATATGGTTAATAAACTGTTTTCTACATGTACAACTACAGCTGCAGAATAATAGGAAGGGATTGCTTCCAGAACCAAACACGGTACAAATCATGCAAAGTTTCAGTAATCCAGCAATGTTACAGATGTTATTGCAACCCCAGCAAAGAGGAAGATCAGGAAAGCATGGTAAGCCAATAATCTTCCCAGCAAAGCTGCAGAACTTAATTTTTAGTTATAGGACTCGTGCAGTCTTTGTTCTGAGCAAGGAATAGTAAAAACTGACGTTATACAGCATTGCCTATATATGTTTTATGTCTTAATAGTTGGTATGATTGAGAGGAGTGTGACATTCTTTGGTAACTTTTTAAAGAAAACCTCAAACATCTGAATTGAAAAGTTTCTTTTATGTGTTTAAAGAATAAACTCCTTTCCTTTTAAAGGTTCATCATCAGGACAGCCTCACTTTGTGAATCCAACAGTAAGCCACGCTTTTCTACAGCTCAACAAACTGCACCAGGTAAAATAACATTTACAAATTGGAAGCCAGTAATTTGGCATATGCATCTTATGAAGTTATAGCGATAGTTACATCTTGGCTTGGCTATACCCTGACTAGGTTGGGCAGTTTAGACAATTTGACCATACAGCTGACCATCTAGGCATGTATGTCCTCTTGGGGTCTGGTTAGGCAATTTCAGCCAAAAGGAGGCCAAGAAGAGCTTAGTATTCTGGTTGTTTGAGTGGAATGAATGGAACTATACAAAAGTGGCCCCTTGAAGGTAACCATTCCTTTTGCCCATATATGACAAGATTCAATTGCTCTTACCACTTCCTTTCTGAGCACCCCCTGATATCTCTGTCCATTAATGATGTGCTGGTCAGAAACAATTAAAAACTGGGACCTAACCCAACCGCAACTTCTATTTATAGCCTTAACCTGACCCACTCATCTGACATCCCAAAAGGGTGTGGGGTAGGTACCTGCTTAAGCATAGACACTGCCAGGACAAGAAGCTCACATAGGAAAGTCTCTGGCACGGAGAGCAGAAGAACAGCTCAACCTAAACCTGCCTGCAACCTACAGACAGCCTGAACCCGCCCAACCCACAGATATCTGACCGGCCCAAACATTACTACTGTCCAAGCATATGCTTTACACAATGTCAGAAGTTTGTTACAAAGCTCTTTTTGGCAGGGCCATATTTAGCTGTTCTATCCATTGCACAATGTAATTTTGCATGTAATCTGTATGCCCAATTTATGCACACATGTATTTTACATTGTTGCGGAACATGTTGGCACTTTATAAATAAAGTATTTATAAATATTAGCAGAAAGTAACTATTCTCAAGTCAGTTTTATTACTTCTGTCACCAAAGTTTAGTAACATTAAAAACTGAAAATTATTTGATTTACTTTTAAAGTTTGTATCTGTTTACCCATCATCTACAAACATTTATATTAGTAACAAATATCCTGTTTTATATAAGAAGGGTTTTTATCTTCATGAATAAGGGTGAAGACACACAGAGCTACTAGTAATACTGAGTAGTGTCTTAGCAAAGCCAATTATCACTAATGTCTAGTCTATGGCAGTTTTTTTTTTGGACATTTTGTAGCCACAAAAAGCAGTCCTGTCTGTTTTTAGAAACCGTAATCTAATGAATTTATTTGGTATCTGTTTTGGAAACTTACCTCTTCTCCTTTTCTAGCTGTAATTGTGGCCCTCATGGACAAACAGCATCTTATTTATATAAAATATAGTAGTGTTTTAGAAGCAAACACAATTTTTATTACCAGTGCAGGGTAACCGTGTATTGCATTTAAACTACCTTCATTTGTGTTGGTGTTGCTGTTCCTTTAAGTAATAGACATGAGCAGAGATAAACAGAAGCATAATGGTATATTTTAGAGCATGTTGAATTTGAAGAACTCACACTACTAAGCACCCAAAGAAAGCCTATTAGAGTAGACCATGTTCTGCCCGTGACAGCAATTGTACGAAAGTTTTGTCCGGCAAATAGTAGTGACGGTTACCCATTGATTTCGTCAGATAGGCAGTTCTAACAAAGATATTATCGTTAGCCGGCAGAAATCTTCTAACCTAAGTCTTCTTACCTGGTGCGAAAAATTTCTGGAAAAATCGTACAAAACAAATTTTTGTGCGACTTTATCTTTGCGTCCATGGTCAGCTTTAGTTACATTGTAACATTAAAAGGGACAATTTTTTTTTCTGAGCATTAGGGATTCTCACTACTTATAAAGCAATTTTAGAACTGTTTTTTTTTTTTTTTAAAAAGTGTTCTTATTCCTACACAGACACAGGGTATGGGAGGTAATTCCCTGCTGCAAAACTATTCCCATCTACAAATGGCACAGAAGCAACTTCTTCAGCTAAAAAGTGCTCAGTCGAATAATTGTGTAAGTAGTGTATGTGCATAAATATGTATAGCAGTAGAGCAATTTTATTTTTGTATGTTGTTATACAAGTAGCAGCTGTCTTTATTACTTTTGTAATAGAAACCCGGCCTTCTTGGAGAAGCTCCAGTCTCTGTGTTACAGACATCAATGGGCTCATCACAGCCAGGATCAGTGGAGGCTTTGCAACAAGATGTGCACAAAAGTAATTTGGCTTTTAAACTCTGCAAAGATAAGCTATTTAATAAGCTAATTTTAAAATTACTGCAACACACAGAGGCACATTCAGTTTAATGCCAACCCCAAAAATAAAAACATCATTCTAAGAAACTTTGCAATATATTGTTTTTATTTGTATTTCTGCTGAAAGCAGTGTTTGTGCCTTTCTGTTCTCTGCCCTGATGGCTCAGCCTGTTGATACAATCAAATACTGCTTTCAATAGCAATTGTTTTTACAGATAACTTTAAAAGCACTAAACATTGTATGTATATTGGAAAGTTGCTTAGAATTCTCTTTTCTTTTATTAGGCAAATTTTTATTTTGGGATTGACTTGCCCTTTATAGTATTTTTCAGCACATTTAAGGTCATTGAAAGATTCTCAGAGACACATTTTAACTCTTGGTACATTATAGTAAACAGTGAATCTAAGTCAGCTAGATCAAATTAATGCCACTACAACTGGAATTGAATCTGACTAGACCTGCCAATAATTCAGGCTTACTGATTTACCAAGTGGATGCGAATTGTCACACACACAGTATGGCAGCTCTTTCCACTTCATACAAATATGTAAATAGACGTTTGTGTTAATAGCTATGCCCTCTGGCATGGCGATTCTCATACATGCAAGCATACAGAGAATGGGTGTTCTGTGCATAAATTATTTTAGTCAAATTGGAGATAGAAGCCAGTAAACATTCATTGTAAGCATACTGGAGACCTCTAGTGACCAAACAGAGGTATAACCATATACTCAACAAATTCTCCAAAGCATGCTAGTAAGTAAAAAAAATATACTTTATTTACATCAGTTATTAAAATACATAGGAAATACCCCTCTAGCGCCCAACGCGTTTCATGCCTATGACTAGGTGCTGGGTAGGCATGAAACGCGTTGGGCGCTAGAGGGGTATTTCCTATGTATTTTAATAACTGATGTAAATAAAGTATATTTTTTTTACTTACTAGCATGCTTTGGAGAATTTGTTGAGTATTCTGTGCATAAATGTCCACACACTCATTTATAATTTTGAGGTACAAATAACTGTTCAATTTCTAAAAAACTGTCAGGGGGAAAAAATTAAAAATATTATACAAGACGTAATGTATTTTCCTAAATAAAAAAGGATCCTGTTCTCAAAAATAATATTTAGGGGATTTTATGGTTATTGTTAATGTCTTAACAAAAGCCCGTGCCCTATGATAGTACAATTATGGGACCTATTATCTAGAATGCTCTGGACCTTTTTTTCTACTGGATAAGGGATATTTCCATAATTTGGAACTTCATACCATAAATCTATTAGAAAATTATGTAAACATTAAATAAACCCAATAGGCTGGTTCTGCTTCCAATAAGGATTAATTATATCTTAGTTTGGATCAAGTACAAGGTACTGTTTTATTATTACAGAGAAAAGGGAAATCCTTTTTAAAAATCTGGATTATTTGGACAAAATTAAATTGATGGGAGACACCTGTTCAGTAATTTGGAGCTTTCTGGATAACGAGTTTCCGGGTAACGTATCCCATACCTGTAGTAAAAACTCAGAGAGGGACACATTCATTTATTTGGAATTTTGGAACCACAATTTGAAGCCAGATTTTGTAAGAATGTCCAATCTACTTATGGGCTGTTCCTCATATACTTATGTTATTTTGCTGCTCTTCCACTTTTATTCATTTTAAACCATTTTTTCTTTCCCCTTTTTCTACTGTTGCTTTTACCATAATGGCAGATGGAGTACATCCTCAAATATATGTGAATTATAGCTTGTTTTGAGTTTACACCAGTCTGTTTTTCTGCTTGCTGCCTTCTATCCTCCCACATCCCCCAAATTTAGAGAGCAGTGCTGTGCAGCATGAAAGGCCTAAATTATAAAATCACTACATTGTACCAATTACACATGGGATACATGGAGATTGCTAAATGGCTTGTTGAATAAATTCAGAGGAGATACTTTTAATTTCCAAGGCAGCTTTGTGTTGATTCTAGTTACAATAACTTACCATCTATATTTTGTTCTAGGCATTTCTCCATTCTACCACAGTCAGCACATGAGCTCTGTCCTGTCCCGTCTGACACAGGAGAAGCAGTCTACATCAATAGCTTTGCTTGAAGGCTCAGGATGTCAGACTTACTTACAGCAGTCTGAATCGGTGCCTGCAGGTCAGAATCAGCCACAAAGCCAGTCTGCTAGCACTGAGTCGCCTCTCTTGGTAAGATGCTCCTCTTGTTATTTGGGGAGTTTTTTTTTGTCTTCATTTTAAATGTCTCATTAAATCTTTTCTGATTTCAGTCATTTTTCCCACACATACCAATCCTGTTAAAAAAAAAAAAAAAAAAGGATTGAGAACCCCCATGTTTGCAGCCCTTTGAAACTATGGTTAGCGCTGTAACACTTCTTACTGTAAAGTTTTACTGTGTTCTATTATTAACAAATAATTATACACACGTTAGACAGCCATCCATTCCCAGCACTTTTATTTGCGCACATTCTACTGTGTATAGCAGTCTTTAGTAAAGCAGTAACTCTGGCGTGCCCTCCTTCTGCCAGTAATGACTCCCTTCAACATAAGATTGAGCAAATTTTGATTTAACTACAGCTGGAGGGCCACCACTCAAATAGTGAGACATGTTTCTTTTTCATAATTATCCAATAGCCTATATCAGACCATGGCTCTCCAGCTGTCCCCAATTACCTGCACCCTAGAAGTCATTATTCATCGACAGCTTATGTGGACTATTGAATAATTGCATGTAACTTTACCCTGCCTGCTGTTACTGAACAAGACATGCATGCATTATTGCCTGCCAGTAGTTGATCAGATGGAGGCCCACCCTGTGATATGTGCTATTGGATACTGACAAATTATATGTTCCCCTATATGAGTAGTGCTTCCTCAGTTGTTGCAGAGCATAAACTGCAGTCTGCAATCTTGGCTGGAGCAGCTGCAGCAGTGCCAGCCATTAACGCAGCATTTCTGATTCATATGATCTGTAAGTGTGTCTCCTTCACAGAACCATGATGATGAAAACACCAAGCATACCATAGACCTTTGGTTAATGACACATTTTGTCTCAATGTATTTTTTTTTCTTTTTTACCTGTTGTGAAAACTGAAGTAAAAAACCCTATTTAGTTGACAAGTAACACAAACTCTAGGGACAAATAATTATGCACACATTAGATGGCCATCCATTCCAATAAATATAAGACTTTTTGTTTAATTATATCTCTAATCAAGTGATCAATTATCACCTGATTTTATGTAAAAAAAAAAAAAATCTATCTTATGAAAGCTTGTGCTTGGAAATCTGTAATTAATCTAAAGTTCATAATACTCTAGCTTCAATACACAGTTTTTTACTGCTAGACTGGCTTTTAGCTCAACAGCTTTTATGGTTCAGGGTGTCTCTCTATGCACGTCTATATTCAGTTAACAATAGGGTTGCTGATGCTCAGTTAAGCCAAAAACCTACCAGTAGCAGTCTAAAAATATAAATATCTGAGAAACTTTTATATAAATAGAACATTGAATATATATTTTAAATAAATTGTGAACATGGAAAGCTGGATATGGTTACATTTGAATGGGCCAATCACAAAGTACTAGTCTAAAGGGGCCATGAAGAATAGAACATTACTTTTCCTTTACAATTTCCATCTATTATTGTATGATGAATGTGCTGCAGCAAAAAGGCCATTTTTATGTGCTTATTTAAAATTGGGATGCAACATGTTTATCCATATCCATTTGTTTCAGAATAAGTCCATTAATCAGACCTCACTTCTGGGGGAGCCTCCAAGAGACATCAGGCTCAGTACAAATCCGTATCTTAATCTGGCAAGTGTGCTGGCTGGTTCCTCAATAGCAGGTGAGAAAAATAACAAAATATGGTTTCTTTATCATATTTACTGTGTGGAAAAGGTATCATTTAGTAATAGCTCACTACTTCATGGTAATTGGGCCAAGCATTAGCTCTGTGCATCTCCAGTTGCAGCGGAAGTAAAACTGCCAGATTCCTGTAAATAAAACAGTTGTACTGCACCTGCACCCAAAAATAATTTAGGGGGTTCCATAATAGAAACCACATTATACATGTAGTGTAGTTCTGCTGCTTTTGACTCTGCATGGCCATTTTTATTTCAACTGCATTCCCCAGAGTAATCAATATACAGGTATGGGAGCTGTTATCCAGATTGCTAGGGACCTGGGGTCTTCCAGATAATGGAACTTTCCATAATTTATAATAATAATAATAATACAGGTATAGGATCCCTTATCCAGAAACCTGATATCCAGAAAGCTCAGAATTACGGAATGGCTGTCTCCTATAGACTCCATTTTATCCAAATAATCCAAATTTTTAAAAATGATTTCCTTTTTCTCTGTTATAATAAAACAGTAGCTTGTACTTGATCCGAACTAAGATATAATTAATCCTTATTGGAAGCAAAAACGGCCTATTGGGTTTATTAAATGTTTAAATGATTTATAGTAGACTTAAGGCTCGAAGACCCAAATTACAGAAAGATCCGTTAACCGGAAAACTCCAAGTCCTGAGCATTCTGGATAACAGGTCCCATACTTGTACCTTAAGTCTACTAGAAAATCATGTAAACATTAAATAAACACAATAGGCTGGTTTTGACTCCAATATGGATTCATTATTTTTTCGTTTGGACCAAGTAGAAGAATCCGTTTAATTATTACAGAGAAAAGAAAATCATTTTTTAATCACTTGGCTCATTTGGATAAAATTGAGTCTATGGGAGACAACCTTTCCATAATTTAGAACTTTCTGCATAAGGGTAGGACTATATGGACGTTTTTAGCTCGATCCGACGTGCATGTGACGTAAATAGTGTAAGTGAATGCATTGTCGCATGGTGTTGCAGCGTTGATCTGTCACAACTGTCGGATGCAGACGCAATGTCTGCATCCGACAGTCGTGTCGCGTCAGATCGACGATGCGACTTCATCCGACATTTCCATTACTTACCTTATTTCCGTTGCATGTGATTTGACGCCGGAGTTTTGTTGCAGCTCGTCGGATCGTGCCAAAAACGTCCATGTAGTCCTACCCTAATGGGTTTCCAGGTAACAGATCCCATACCTGTATACGGTTGCATGTGAAAAAATACACAAGACTAGGTGGAGTACTGGTGATTTGTATAATAAACACTTTTTCAAGCACTAAACCTTGTGGAACCGAGGTAATTACATTCACAAAATAACAGTTTGAGTTTTGGGAATGTTGAAGCTGCCACTGAGATAGTTATATAGCAGTTCTACCATCTCAAAATCTGGCAATGAAAAAAAAAAAAGTGGGGTGAAGGAGGGTTCACAGGACTTACTGAGACCAGGTTTCAGTGCCGTGTGTTTTTGGACAAATCACATGGTAACACATGGGATAGATTGATTGCTGATGTCATTTGAAGGGAAACCACAACAATCATTCTGACCTTGCTGCCTGTAGCCTTGACCTATAGATTAAAGGGGAAACCTGTTGACTGTGTCCCACAATAATGTATTTTTTTCCTAAATAAAGGGAGTGACAGTATTGATTCATGTCAGATCACTGGCAGGATCTGACTGAATGGGGAAGCTCCAAAATTCCCAGGAATGCATCAAACTAAATGTCATTGGAGATCCAGTCTGTATATTTAAATACTAGGCTTTTTCTCAGCAGCACTCCTGGACTGGAAACAATTTTACATTCATTTTCATTTTGGGCTTATGCTCTCTTAAAGCCTTTAAAGGGAAAATATACCATTTAGCTGGGTTAAAAGGGTACATACTGTAAACACAGTTGTAAATATTTATTTTTTCTATATAAACATACGCACTTCACAGATTAAAAGAAGACAATTTCCCAATATCACTCAATGGAATGCAACCCCACCCTTACCTTGTTCCATTGTGAAGCAATGGATTCTTAAATCTGAAGTCCCTCTGCAGAAAATATGTGCAGCACCCACTATGGAAAGCAGATGATGGTAAAGGAGGGGTTTCAATACTGTTGGACATGGGAAACTGATGTTTGTATTCAGAGACAATGATGGTTTCCTTTCTGTCTCTGGAATCCGGTATGTTTGTGTAGAAAATATACATTTATAGTGTTTATGTACCTTCTCTACATAAGCCCAACTGAATGGGCTCATGCCAAAAAGAGGGGTATAGAATCTATGATGCTAGCGTTAATGTACCATAGATTCTACAGCTACAGGTTCCTGTTTCATCTGTGCCGCACTGTGTGTTTAATTACACAGCCAAGTTAAGATGTTCCTGCCATTCAAGATCACAGGCCAATGCCATGTAGTTGGAAATTTCACTAATTGCCGGGACTGAACGGGGGGGGGGAGATTCAGATAACTGTCAACTTTTCCAGCCCAGACCCCAGTTCAGATGTGGCCAGGGGGCAACATGCCACCCCCAGTTCGAGGCCCTTCTGTAGCATTTCCTATTTTTTCAGTATTGTTTAAAATGGTTGTAAATATTGTCCCTTTAAGGGTAGCATAACCGCTATTAATACAGATGCTGGTATAAAATAACCTTTCATATGAAATAAACATTCAATTGATACAAATAAATATTTGACAGTCATAACATTATTTTAGGTCATTAAAGACCTAAAAATGAATTGTAATCTGTGTACAGTGGTGCTGCATTTAATTACTGCTGCTGTAGCAATAGGTAGTATTATTCCTGTTAATTGACTTAGTTCATCATTACATTGCTATTCTCATGTGTTTATTTTTATATATTATTTATGGTTGTATTGGCCAGGCACGGGCATATGGAACATTCAGCAACAGAATATGAATAGTTTGACCTTTCAGGAATCTGCATCACAGCCTGGGCTGGAAAATTATCTTCGCTACAGTCAGCAATATGGAGATTATTCACAGGTATTCTAGTCCTTTGGAGATATACATGGTTCATTTCTATATGTTCAAAAATGTTGGCATTGTTTTTTTTTGCCCTAAGCTACTTTGATGTACTACAGCAGCATTTGCTTGCATTCTAGGGAGCCCTGCAGCAGTGGTATGATCAATATTCTGCTTACAGCAGCACTCAAGTGGAGCAGTCCCATAGTGAAGAGCAAGCTGTAAGCAATGCCTTATTCCATAATATTCAATGCAAAGCTGTGTAACTGTTTTGTATGAGACTCCTTAGGCTAATGTCATGCATTGCATTTTCAGACCAAAAACATGCAACTATGCAGTTTCAGGCTGAAATGCACCCTAGTTTCAAATAGTTTTTTTGTTAATCATCTAGCAGTTACACACATCAGACGCTGTTTAGTTTCAGCAATATGGTTGCTAGGGTCCAAGCAGGCCCAGACTGGCAATCTGTGGGTTTTGGCAAATGCTGCTGTAAGGTCCCATAGAAAGTCACTATTTAGTGGGCTGGTGAAGGACTATTTGGGCTTCTGTGTACTTGGAATGCCAGGCCTATTTTGACTCCCAGTCCAGACCCGGGTCCAAGTCACCCTAGCAACCATGCATTGACATTAATGAGAGACTGGAATATAAACAGGAGAGGACCTGAATAGAAAGAATAATAATAAACCGTAGCAAAAATAAGGGGTCAGTGAACACCATCTGAAAGCAGTAAAAATTATGAAGAAGAAGGTAAATAAATCACGTCTTCTAAATTGGAAAATGAAGTCCAATTTAGAAGTGTCTTAGAATATATTACAAGTAAATAAAAGGTGAACCTGCCCTTTAACCTAATATTACTGTGAGTTTTATATCAGCAGTTTGTATTGATTAAAAAATCTATCACTTGTGCTAAATGTGTACTCTAGGTTTTCTTGTGTGCATGTTGGGAATGAATGATATTGTGTCTGGCATCAGTAATGAACTTTGCTCATTTATGAACGCTGGGCAAATTTGCCATTATATAGTAACCCAGAGCAACCAATCCGTGATTTTCTTTTTTTCAGCCAGCTGCAGGTTGAAACTTCAAGCAATCAATTGATTTGTTTCCCTGGGTTACATGGGCGCAAATGTGCCCAGTGTTTCTAAACAATCCCTCTTTATTATGTGTCATTGATGTGTTATAGGTGTTGCTCCTGTCGGGAAAGTGCTTTGATTATAATCCTTCTAATTTAGTCAAAAGATAGACTAGCAGTCTTCCACTTTTTTGCATGTGCTGGGTCAAATATTTCTCATACTGCATATTCAAGGGCCAGATTCAATTAATATTGTCACACAAAGTAGTCTATGGAGCCTTTGTGCAGGCTGGGGTCCATAAAAAACATATATGTTTATACATATACCCAGGGCTTAATGCGCTTTTGCACCAGCTGCTTGGGCATTATGGACAACAAGAATACTAAAGAAAATGTTTCCCCTTTATGTTCTGTGAAATAGGCACCCCCTTGCTAAGATATGTGTAGATATTGGAGAGTCTTGGAAGGTTCCTTGGAAAACTGAATATTCAGTAACACAGAAGCCAATTACTATACCCAACTATTCATTTCTCTTTCTGCGCACAGTTCACTTTAGATCAGTGATCCCCAACCAGTGGCTTATGAGTAACATGTTGCTCTCCAACCCCTTGGATGTTGCTCCCAGTGGCCTCAAAGCTGTTGCTTATTTTTGAATTCCAGGCTTGGGAGCAAGTTTTGGTTGTATAAAAAACAGATGTACTGCCAAACAGAGCCTCAATGTAGGTTGACAATCCACATAGGGACTACTAAATGGCCAATCACAGCCCTTATTTGGCACCAGGAACATTTTTCATGCTTGTGTTGCTCCCTAACTCCGTTTACTTCTGAATGTTGCTCACGGGTTCAAAAGGTTGGGGATCCCTGTTTTAGATCTAAGACACTGTGCTTGCTGCACACTGTAGTATTGCCCTGAATTATTGGCTGGACAGTAGGTCCATCACTCCGGCCACAGATTTCCTTTTCTACTGCAGATCAAATTAGATTTTTATTCATTTTCTAAGGAGGTGAAGGAGAGAAATACCATTATCCGGTATAGGATATTCAAGCTTTTTTCCTTTATACTTTGTGTCATGACAAATTTGATTGTTTTTCCTTTCCTAGTCCTCTCCTGGTTTGGCTTATGGAAATTACAATACATATGTTCAAGCACCACCAACATACTACTCCAATGCCCAGATGACATACCAGGCAGAGAGTACAGTGCCATCCAATAACGTAAGTGAAGGAAGAAATCCAGGCATATATAGCATCACTGTGGGATATTTGACCAACAATCAAGCCCAATACTGTAATTTATAGGTATATAAATATTCAACAGATGGAATTTTAAAAGTGATGCTGCGTCTGCATCAGTCGTGTCACGTCGGATCAACGCTGTGACTTCATCCAACAATGCATTCACTTACCTTATTTCTGTCGCATCTGATTTGATGCCTGAATTTTTTGCGTTGGATCGCTCCAAAATAGTCTGTGTAGTCCTACCCTTAGGTTTCAAGGGGTAACATGTAGCTGGTGACAATTTTTATCCTCAATTGCAAACTTGAGCAATTGGTACCTAAAAATGCAGGATTGAACGCTTTCTTTAAAAAAAAAACTGAACAGAGAAATCGACTGTTCTGATATCAGTGTTCACAGTTAAGCCTTGTCAGTCAGTCATAGCAATTGTAAGCAGAACATGTGACATGTCAAAGAGAATGTAACGTTGGGCAAGATAGGTGATTTAAGAAGAAAGGAGAGAGAGAGAGAGAGAGGGCGAGGATGTTAACATCATAAATAATAGCATTAACACAGGGGACTGCTTTTACACATGTAGCACTACATTTTCCCAGTAGAGATGAAGGAGGGGGTGAGCTTGTTACATTCCCTCGTGGTTCATTGGTTGATTAATTTCCCTTATAAGGGAAGCCTCTGCCCAGTCACTACCAATGAACAATTTAAAGTTGCAGTCACCAAGGTGGTGTCCCATACGAGCTCCTCTACTCCATGATAGTGACTGAAGGCAGCAGGTGGCAGATCTCTGCGTGTTTGATGCCAAGACATTTCTTAAAAATTGAGGTTATGTGTTACCAGCCTGAGCTATGTATTGACTTCACAAGACATTTGTTTTGTTTTAGGCATCGACAAAAGAAAAGAGAACTTCTATTTTATCTGCTACAGAGGCCAGTCCAGCAGGATACGTGAATCAGGTCTCTGAAGGATCCGGAGAGCACAATGGAGATTCATACTTTAAAAGGAAGAAGGTTTATTAACTTTTTGAACTAAAAGAAGTAAATTCTGCTTCCATTACCATATACCCAAAGATGCACAATGCAGTTCATCTTCTTCTAAGCCTTTTAGCTGGGCACTAAAGGGTTACGTTTGACTTCTCAGGCTGAATTGTTAATATAAATGGTAAAAAAAATCTAAAGATTTGTAGATATTTTCTACACCTGAATATGTCTTGGTAAATAACAGATTTGATAATATAATAATATTGCTATTGCCTGCAAAAAAATCATTTGTAAATATCAAGCAATAAAGTTAATAGTACAGTTTTACTTTTACAAGTGACTCCAAATGGCCTGCGTTTACCTACAAGCTGAATATATTTGATACGGACACTTCTGTGTTAACCACAAGAGCCGGCAACATGGGAACACTTTCCAACTGTCAATTTGTGTGTCTCCAATGGCAGGCTTTTTACACAAACGCAATACAAAGAAATCTGCATTGTACTGTAGGGTATAAAACCTAAAGCTAAAAGTTCATATAACTTCAAGACTTCAGCTCCCTAACACAAGATAACAGCTCCCTGGTAGATCTAAGAACAGCACTCAATAGTAAAATTAAGGTCCCACTGCGACACATTCAGTTACATTGAGTAGGAGAAACAACAGCCTGCCAGAAAGCAGTTCCATCCTAAAGTGCTGGCTCTTTCTGAAAGCACATGACCAGGCAAAATGACCTGAGATGGCTGCCTACACACCAATATTACAACTTAAATAATACACTTGCTGGTTCAGAAATGACATTTTATATTGTAGAGTGAATTAGTTGCAGTATAAACAGTGTCATTTAGAAATAAAAACTACATCATAAAAATCATGACAGCATCCCTTTAAATCTGATTGGTTTGCCATGGGTTACTGCACCAATAGAAATGTTCCATCTGTCAGTATCCCTGTTTGTTTGTCACAAAAGCTTCTAACACTAGGATAACCTTACAGAACAATTTATTTTATTCCAACAGCTATTCTGCTAAACTGGAACTTCAGCCAATTATTAAAGGGTAGAAAAACAAAACACCATATATATATAAATGCCTTGGGTTTTCTAAACACTTTGATGCCACGTGCAATTTACTACCCAACGATTTTGTTTCATATTAGTAAACAGGAGCTTACATTCATTCATCCATTCCATCACAATATACTTCAGAGCATAATAACACTCAGTAACAATATAATTCAAACTCTTTATTAAAATATGAGCCATGGCACAGTACATACCTCTACATGAGGGGAAACTATTTATATGGAACAGGAGCCCCATGAAAACAAAATCTATGTCTGATATTGAAGCAGTTTTATAACATTGATCCCTGCTGCAGCTGAGCGGAAGGGGCGTCAGACTGATTGTTATTATTGCATTTTGTTTGGCTCCAACAAACAACATAAGAAAAAAAAAAATCAAAACAGGAATTTGTCAGTGCTATTAAGAGCCAAAATCACATTTCATTAACAGAACTACAATTTGTGTTAAAATGCATTTCTGTTTTATTGTGAAAATGTTAGATATTTGCTACCCAAGATGTTTGAGTTATATTTTAGAAAGAGCTTGCCAAAATGCTAAGGGAATGGCTTCATATCTCAAACTCGGGATAAGGACTGACAGTTGGCAGCGGGTGATCCAAAGGTATCATGTGATTTTAAGTGCAACTCTGCATTATCTGGGTATAAAGGTGCATAGGTTGAACTATCAGCAAAAACAAGTGGTTTGTTCTGCGTGTAGTTCCCAGTCTAACACTCACCATTGTTTACAATCCATCATCCCTGTTACCAATTAGTTCCATGAATCCAAATTGCTGATATGAGTGAAATAATGACATCGGAATTAACTGCAGGAAAACTGATTCTATGTAAGGTCAACAAAGTATCCAGCACAATAAGCAAAAGCACTTCCTTAAGGAAATCAAATGGTTAATTTGCCTGCAAAATCTATATCCTGCAAGTGTTTCTGCAATGAGCAAGAATAGTTCTCATGAGCTGTGTGTGTATTTATATATATATATATATACATATT